>NW_025748609.1:0-32803 GCF_021184085.1 Oncorhynchus gorbuscha
CTTGCTGCAGGAGGGACTGGTGCACTTCACAAAGTAGATGGCATCATGATGTGGGGGTGCCTTGCTGCAGGAGGGACTGGTGCACTTCACAAACTAGATGGCATCATGATGTGGGGGTGCTTTGCTGCAGGAGGGACTGGTGCACTTCACAAAGTAGATGGCATCATGATGTGGGGGTGCCTTGCTGCAGGAGGGACTGGTGCACTTCACAAACTAGATGGCATCATGATGTGTGGGTGCTTTGCTGCAGGAGGGGCTGGTGCACTTCACAAAGTAGATGGCATCATGATGTGGGGGTGCTTTGCTGCAGGAGGGACTGGTGCACTTCACAAACTAGATGGCATCATGATGTGTGGGTGCTTTGCTGCAGGAGGGACTGGTGCACTTCACAAACTAGATGGCATCATGATGTGTGGGTGCTTTGCTGCAGGAGGGACTGGTGCACTTCACAAACTAGATGGCATCATGATGTGTGGGTGCTTTGCTGCAGGAGGGACTGGTGCACTTCACAAACTAGATGGCATCATGATGTGTGGGTGCTTTGCTGCAGGAGGGACTGGTGCACTTCACAAACTAGATGGCATCATGATGTGGGGGTGCTTTGCTGCAGGAGGGACTGGTGCACTTCACAAAGTAGATGGCATCATGATGTGGGGGTGCTTTGCTGCAGGAGGGACTGGTGCACTTCACAAACTAGATGGCATCATGATGTGTGGGTGCTTTGCTGCAGGAGGGACTGGTGCACTTCACAAACTAGATGGCATCATGATGTGTGGGTGCTTTGCTGCAGGAGGGACTGGTGCACTTCACAAACTAGATGGCATCATGATGTGGGGTGCTTTGCTGCAGGAGGGACTGGTGCACTTCACAAACTAGATGGCATCATGATGTGGGGGTGCTTTGCTGCAGGAGGGACTGGTGCACTTCACAAACTAGATGGCATCATGATGTGTGGGTGCTTTGCTGCAGGAGGGACTGGTGCACTTCACAAACTAGATGGCATCATGATGTGGGGGTGCTTTGCTGCAGGAGGGACTGGTGCACTTCACAAACTAGATGGCATCATGATGTGGGGGTGCTTTGCTGCAGGAGGGACTGGTGCACTTCACAAACTAGATGGCATCATGATGTGTGGGTGCTTTTCTGCAGGAGGGACTGGTGCACTTCACAAACTAGATGGCATCATGATGTGTGGGTGCTTTGCTGCAGGAGGGACTGGTGCACTTCACAAACTAGATGGCATCATGATGTGGGGGTGCTTTGCTGCAGGAGGGACTGGTGCACTTCACAAAGTAGATGGCATCATGATGTGGGGTGCTTTGCTGCAGGAGGGACTGGTGCACTTCACAAACTAGATGGCATCATGATGTGTGGTGCTTTGCTGCAGGAGGGACTGGTGCACTTCACAAACTAGATGGCATCATGATGTGTGGGTGCTTTGCTGCAGGAGGGACTGGTGCACTTCACAAACTAGATGGCATCATGATGTGGGGTGCTTTGCTGCAGGAGGGACTGGTGCACTTCACAAACTAGATGGCATCATGATGTGGGGGTGCTTTGCTGCAGGAGGGACTGGTGCACTTCACAAACTAGATGGCATCATGATGTGTGGGTGCTTTGCTGCAGGAGGGACTGGTGCACTTCACAAACTAGATGGCATCATGATGTGTGGGTGCTTTGCTGCAGGAGGGACTGGTGCACTTCACAAACTAGATGGCATCATGATGTGGGGGTGCTTTGCTGCAGGAGGGACTGGTGCACTTCACAAACTAGATGGCATCATGATGTGTGGGTGCTTTGCTGCAGGAGGGACTGGTGCACTTCACAAACTAGATGGCATCATGATGTGTGGGTGCTTTGCTGCAGGAGGGACTGGTGCACTTCACAAACTAGATGGCATCATGATGTGGGGGTGCTTTGCTGCAGGAGGGACTGGTGCACTTCACAAACTAGATGGCATCATGATGTGGGGGTGCTTTGCTGCAGGAGGGACTGGTGCACTTCACAAACTAGATGGCATCATGATGTGGGGTGCTTTGCTGCAGGAGGGACTGGTGCACTTCACAAACTAGATGGCATCATGATGTGTGGGTGCTTTGCTGCAGGAGGGACTGGTGCACTTCACAAACTAGATGGCATCATGATGTGTGGGTGCTTTGCTGCAGGAGGGACTGGTGCACTTCACAAACTAGATGGCATCATGATGTGTGGGTGCTTTGCTGCAGGAGGGACTGGTGCACTTCACAAACTAGATGGCATCATGATGTGTGGGTGCTTTGCTGCAGGAGGGACTGGTGCACTTCACAAACTAGATGGCATCATGATGTGGGGGTGCTTTGCTGCAGGAGGGACTGGTGCACTTCACAAAGTAGATGGCATCATGATGTGGGGGTGCTTTGCTGCAGGAGGGACTGGTGCACTTCACAAACTAGATGGCATCATGACGTGTGGGTGCTTTGCTGCAGGAGGGACTGGTGCACTTCACAAACTAGATGGCATCATGACGTGTGGGTGCTTTGCTGCAGGAGGGACTGGTGCACTTCACAAACTAGATGGCATCATGATGTGGGGGTGCTTTGCTGCAGGAGGGACTGGTGCACTTCACAAACTAGATGGCATCATGATGTGGGGGTGCTTTGCTGCAGGAGGGACTGGTGCACTTCACAAACTAGATGGCATCATGATGTGTGGGTGCTTTGCTGCAGGAGGGACTGGTGCACTTCACAAACTAGATGGCATCATGATGTGTGGGTGCTTTGCTGCAGGAGGGACTGGTGCACTTCACAAACTAGATGGCATCATGATGTGGGGGTGCTTTGCTGCAGGAGGGACTGGTGCACTTCACAAACTAGATGGCATCATGATGTGTGGGTGCTTTGCTGCAGGAGGGACTGGTGCACTTCACAAACTAGATGGCATCATGATGTGGGGGTGCTTTGCTGCAGGAGGGACTGGTGCACTTCACAAACTAGATGGCATCATGATGTGGGGGTGCTTTGCTGCAGGAGGGACTGGTGCACTTCACAAAGTAGATGGCATCATGATGTGGGGTGCTTTGCTGCAGGAGGGACTGGTGCACTTCACAAACTAGATGGCATCATGATGTGTGGGTGCTTTGCTGCAGGAGGGACTGGTGCACTTCACAAACTAGATGGCATCATGATGTGTGGGTGCTTTGCTGCAGGAGGGACTGGTGCACTTCACAAACTAGATGGCATCATGATGTGGGGTGCTTTGCTGCAGGAGGGACTGGTGCACTTCACAAACTAGATGGCATCATGATGTGGGGTGCTTTGCTGCAGGAGGGACTGGTGCACTTCACAAACTAGATGGCATCATGATGTGTGGGTGCTTTGCTGCAGGAGGGACTGGTGCACTTCACAAACTAGATGGCATCATGATGTGTGGGTGCTTTGCTGCAGGAGGGACTGGTGCACTTCACAAACTAGATGGCATCATGATGTGGGGGTGCTTTGCTGCAGGAGGGACTGGTGCACTTCACAAACTAGATGGCATCATGATGTGTGGGTGCTTTGCTGCAGGAGGGACTGGTGCACTTCACAAACTAGATGGCATCATGATGTGTGGGTGCTTTGCTGCAGGAGGGACTGGTGCACTTCACAAACTAGATGGCATCATGATGTGGGGGTGCTTTGCTGCAGGAGGGACTGGTGCACTTCACAAACTAGATGGCATCATGATGTGGGGGTGCTTTGCTGCAGGAGGGACTGGTGCACTTCACAAAACAGATGGCATCATGATGTGGGGGTGCTTTGCTGCAGGAGGGACTGGTGCACTTCACAAACTAGATGGCATCATGATGTGGGGGTGCTTTGCTGCAGGAGGGACTGGTGCACTTCACAAACTAGATGGCATCATGATGTGTGGGTGCTTTGCTGCAGGAGGGACTGGTGCACTTCACAAACTAGATGGCATCATGATGTGGGGTGCTTTGCTGCAGGAGGGACTGGTGCACTTCACAAACTAGATGGCATCATGATGTGTGGGTGCTTTGCTGCAGGAGGGACTGGTGCACTTCACAAACTAGATGGCATCATGATGTGTGGGTGCTTTGCTGCAGGAGGGACTGGTGCACTTCACAAACTAGATGGCATCATGATGTGGGGTGCTTTGCTGCAGGAGGGACTGGTGCACTTCACAAAATAGATGGCATCATGATGTGGGGGTGCTTTGCTGCAGGAGGGACTGGTGCACTTCACAAAATAGATGGCATCATGATGTGGGGGTGCTTTGCTGCAGGAGGGACTGGTGCACTTCACAAACTAGATGGCATCATGATGTGGGGGTGCTCTGCTGCAGGAGGGACTGGTGCACTTCACAAAGTAGATGGCATCATGATGTGGGGGTGCTCTGCTGCAGGAGGGACTGGTGCACTTCACAAACTAGATGGCATCATGATGTGTGGGTGCTTTGCTGCAGGAGGGACTGGTGCACTTCACAAACTAGATGGCATCATGATGTGTGGGTGCTTTGCTGCAGGAGGGACTGGTGCACTTCACAAACTAGATGGCATCATGATGTGGGGGTGCTTTGCTGCAGGAGGGACTGGTGCACTTCACAAAATAGATGGCATCATGATGTGGGGGTGCTTTGCTGCAGGAGGGACTGGTGCACTTCACAAAATAGATGGCATCATGATGTGGGGGTGCTTTGCTGCAGGAGGGACTGGTGCACTTCACAAAGTAGATGGCATCATGATGTGTGGGTGCTTTGCTGCAGGAAGGACTGGTGCACTTCACAAACTAGATGGCATCATGATGTGTGGGTGCTTTGCTGCAGGAGGGACTGGTGCACTTCACAAACTAGATGGCATCATGATGTGGGGGTGCTTTGCTGCAGGAGGGACTGGTGCACTTCACAAAATAGATGGCATCATGATGTGGGGGTGCTTTGCTGCAGGAGGGACTGGTGCACTTCACAAAATAGATGGCATCATGATGTGGGGGTGCTTTGCTGCAGGAGGGACTGGTGCACTTCACAAAGTAGATGGCATCATGATGTGGGGGTGCTTTGCTGCAGGAGGGACTGGTGCACTTCACAAAGTAGATGGCATCATGATGTGGGGATGCTTTGCTGCAGGAGGGACTGGTGCACTTCACAAAGTAGATGGCATCATGATGTGGGGGTGCTTTGCTGCAGGAGGGACTGGTGCACTTCACAAAGTAGATGGCATCATGATGTGGGGATGCTCTGCTGCAGGAGGGACTGGTGCACTTCACAAAGTAGATGGCATCATGATGTGGGGATGCTCTGCTGCAGGAGGGACTGGTGCACTTCACAAAGTAGATGGCATCATGATGTGGGGATGCTCTGCTGCAGGAGGGACTGGTGCACTTCACAAAATAGATGGCATCATGCGGTAAGAGAATGATGTGGATATACTGAAGCAACATCTCAAGACATCAGTCAGGAAGTTAAAGCTTGGTCGCAAATGGCTCTTCCAAATGGATAATGACTCCAAGCATACTTCCAAAGTTGTGGCAAAATGCATTAAATGCCTCTTTATTATTACAGGTGATATCCTGTGAAAGTCATTCTACCAGAGTCAATACCCTAATCTTTTGATTAGGCTTGACGATTATATCATACAATTTGTTAAAACGCAGTCATTTTAAAGATGCATATAAAATAATATTTGTGTTTGTGGATGAATTTACTTCTGCCAGATGGCTTTTATAATGTTTTGTCTCTGAAGACTACTAGGTTACTCCATAGAAAATGGCGTGTCACTTTCATAGTGTATTATGTGTCTGTATGTCCCTCTGGGTTTTCAACCCAGGTCTCCTGTGCACCACAACACTGTTAGACCACTGAGCTAAGGCCTGGTCATTATATTGGGAAGCTAATGCAAGTCTTCAGATCTCAGGCAAGATTACTAATCACATGAGTCACCGACCCACATCCAGTACCTATGCCTGATACACTGAGCTTGGTCATTGTCTGAATCAGTGCGTAGAGAATAGTTTATTTTGGGCTCTCTTCTTGTCTCTTTACCAACCAAATCTCCATATTAGGCATATTTCACACGTCCTGGTGTAGCCTGTGTCACTGTTGCTAAGCTACCCGCCCCTGTTTGCTCCTCAACCGTGCCAGCTCAAGGCTGCAGAGCTCTCTGCTGCTTCTCTCTCTCTCTCTGTGTGTGTCTGCTTGTCTGTGCGAGGGTGGCATCTCGCAAGGCTGCTGCCATCCTAACCACATATGCTGCCTGGCAGGCCAATGACATCCATCCTCAGTACCCGCATTCTCTTGTTTTCCCACGTGGGGTGGAGAGAGAGAGAGAGAGAGAGGACGTGGGGTAGAGAGAGAGAGAGGACGTGGGGTGGAGAGAGAGAGGGAGGGAGGATGTGGGGTGGAGAGAGAGAGGGAGGGAGGACGTGGGGTGGAGAGAGAGAGGGAGGGAGGACGTGGGGTGGAGAGAGAGAGGGAGGGAGGACGTGGGGTGGAGAGAGAGGGAGGGAGGACGTGGGGTGGAGAGAGAGAGGGAGGGAGGACGTGGGGTGGAGAGAGAGAGGGAGGGAGGACGTGGGGTGGAGAGAGAGGGGAGGGAGGACGTGGGGTGGAGAGAGAGAGGGAGGGAGGACGTGGGGTGGAGAGAGAGAGGGAGGGAGGACGTGGGGTGGAGAGAGAGAGGGAGGGAGGACGTGGGGTGGAGAGAGAGAGGGAGGGAGGACGCGGGGTGGAGAGAGAGAGGGAGGGAGGACGTGGGGTGGAGAGAGAGGGAGGGAGGACGCGGGGTGGAAAAAGAGAGGGAGGGAGGACGCGGGGTGGAGAAAGAGAGGGAGGGAGGACGAGGGGTGGAGAAAGAGAGGGAGGGAGGACGAGGGGTGGAGAAAGAGAGGGAGGGAGGACGCGGGGTGGAGAAAGAGAGGGAGGGAGGACGCGGGGTGGAGAAAGAGAGGGAGGGAGGACGTGGGGTGGAGAAAGAGAGGGAGGGAGGACGTGGGGTGGAGAAAGAGAGGGAGGGAGGACGAGGGGTGGAGAGAGAGAGGGAGGGAGGACGAGGGGTGGAGAGAGAGAGGGAGGGAGGACGGGGGTGGAGAGAGAGAGGGAGGGAGGACGTGGGGTGGAGAGAGAGAGGGGGAGGGAGGACGTGGGGTGGAGAGAGAGAGGGAGGGAGGACGTGGGGTGGAGAGAGAGAGGGGGGAGGGAGGACGTGGGGTGGAGAGAGAGAGGGAGGGAGGACGTGGGGTGGAGAGAGAGAGGGAGGGAGGACGTGGGGTGGAGAGAGAGAGGGGAGGGAGGACGTGGGGTGGAGAGAGAGAGGGAGGGAGGACGTGGGGTGGAGAGAGAGAGGGGAGGGAGGACGTGGGGTGGAGAGAGAGAGGGAGGGAGGACGTGGGGTGGAGAGAGAGAGGGAGGGAGGACGTGGGGTGGAGAGAGAGGGGAGGGAGGACGCGGGGTGGAGAGAGAGGGAGGGAGGACGCGGGGTGGAGAGAGAGGGAGGGAGGACGCGGGGTGGAGAGAGAGGGAGGGAGGACGCGGGGTGGAAAAAGAGAGGGAGGGAGGACGCGGGGTGGAAAAAGAGAGGGAGGGAGGACGCGGGGTGGAGAAAGAGAAGGAGGGAGGACGCGGGGTGGAGAAAGAGAGGGAGGGAGGACGAGGGGTGGAGAAAGAGAGGGAGGGAGGACGTGGGGTGGAGAAAGAGAGGGAGGGAGGACGTGGGGTGGAGAAAGAGAGGGAGGGAGGACGGGGGTGGAGAAAGAGAGGGAGGGAGGACGTGGGGTGGAGAAAGAGAGGGAGGGAGGACGTGGGGTGGAGAAAGAGAGGGAGGGAGGACGTGGGGTGGAGAAAGAGAGGGAGGGAGGAGGACGTGGGGTGGAGAAAGAGAGGGAGGGAGGACGAGGGGTGGAGAAAGAGAGGGAGGGAGGACGTGGGGTGGAGAAAGAGAGGGAGGGAGGACGTGGGGTGGAGAAAGAGAGGGAGGGAGGACGTGGGGTGGAGAAAGAGAGGGAGGGAGGACGTGGGGTGGAGAAAGAGAGGGAGGGAGGACGTGGGGTGGAGAAAGAGGGGGAGGGAGGACGTGGGGTGGAGAAAGGGGGAGGGAGGACGTGGGGTGGAGAAAGAGGGGGAGGGAGGACGTGGGGTGGAGAAAGAGAGGGAGGGAGGACGTGGGGTGGAGAAAGAGAGGGAGGACATGGCAGGAAAAAAAGAAAGGAGATGGGGAAGCACCTTTATATATATATATATATATATATATATATATATATATATATATATATATATATATATATATATATATATATGCTGAAGATTCTGTAATCCTCTCCTCCTCATCTCTACTTCCTCTCTCTCTCCTCTTCATCTCTACTCCCTCCCTCTCTCCTCCTCCTTCCTCCTCCCTCCTCATCTCTACTCCCTCTCCTCCTTCCTGCTCTCCTCTTCCCTGCTCCAAATATCTACTCTCTCCCCCTCTCCTCCTCATCTCTACTCTCCACTAACATCCTCCTTGCCAGCTAGCATCCTGGCAGTGGACAGGCAGAATTAGAGCTTTCAAGTAATGGTGCATCACAACCGTTCTTACTTTTATTAACACACAACAGGTGACAAGGACACAAGGCTATATAAAGGCTGGGAGAGTACTTTGGGATACAGTACACACACATCTTTTATGTATCTGACCCCTGATACCATTGACTCATTCGACAGGGGTGCGCCCTCCCCCTTCCTCTCTACCTTTCCCCCCTCTCCCTCCAAAGCCAGGAATGCCCTTAACCAACATAAAAGAGAGAGGGGTAATCTGCAGCGTTTGCGTTGGTGTTTGGGGCGGGACGGGGAGCTGGCTCAGCAGTGTATTTATCCCCCTGTGGGATCGCCAGCACATAAAAGAATTGCTGCAGCGAGGCTCTCATTCAGAGCAGGATTAGCGCAGCATTACTCCATTTTACTAGTCCTGCCCCGGCCCACCACAGACATGCACAGAGCATTCAATGCAGCGACTGCCGGACAGTTCTATCTAGACCATACAGCTAGATAGTCAGCTCACTCACACTGCACCCCTCCCTCCTTTTTCTCTCTCTCTCTCTCTCTCTCTCTCTCTCTCTCTCTCTCTCTCTCTCTCTCTCTCTCTCTCTCTCTCTCTCTCTCTCTCTCTCTCTCTCTCTCTCTCTCTCTCTCTCTCTCTCTCTCTCTCTCTCTCTCTCTCTCTCTCTCTCTCTCTCTCTCTCTCTCTCTCCCTTCTCTCTCTCTCTCTCTCTCTCCCTTCTCTCTCTCTCTCTCTCCCTTCTCTCTCTCTCTCTCTCTCTCTCCCTTCTCTCTCTCTGCCTGACAGGGGCATCTCTATTCCCTCCCTCTACAGTGAGGTTTGATGCGTGGAATCCTACATTGGATGACCGCATGTTTTGTAAATCTCATTGAGCCGGATGCTATTTTTAGCCAGAGGAACAGCTATGGGGTGGTGTCGTGGTGGTACCCCCTCTGTACAGCTACTGGCACTTACTCACACCACCGCTCACTATGTATGCAATGTGCATCCCAAATGGCACCCTATTCCCTATAGACTGCACTACTTTTCAACAGATCCCTATGGGAGAGTATACCATTTGGGACATAGAATATGTGTTGGATTCAGGTCTATTCTTCTCTGGCAAGCAAACTGATTAGCTGGATATGTTTCAGTCAGTTTCAGCCCTCTGTGGGCACAATGAAGGGCTGCTTCTGAAGCTCAACATTTCTTTCAAAACCTGATGAGCTCATTCTATACCGGTATTGTCCCATTCTATACTAGTATCGTCTTATTCTATACCGGTGTCGTCTCATTCTATACCGGTATCGTCTCATACCATACCGGTATCGTCTCATACCATACCGGTATCGTCTCATTCCATACCGGTATCGTCTCATTCCATACCGGTATCGTATCGTCTCATTCTATACCGGTATCGTCTCATTCTATACCGGTATCGTCTCATTCTATACCGGTATCGTCTCATTCCATACCGGTATCGTCTCATTTGATACCGGTATTGTCTCATAGACCTTTCTGTTATATCAATAAGCTCCACTCTCCATCTCTTGTTAGCTTTTTATCCACAAACAAAACAAATGATAAGTATTTTGAATACTAGATAACACATTTCTTCCTCAATGGGAAACCTAGGTATTGTTACTTTCTGTTCTAAAAAAAATGTCCCCCCCTTACCTGATGTTATCATCTTAGGTTACCTGATGTTATCATCTTAGGTTACCTGATGTTATCATCTTAGGTTACCTGATGTTATCATCTTAGGTTACCTGATGTTATCATCTTAGGTTACCTGATGTTATCATCTTAGGTTACCTGATGTTATCATCTTAGGTTACCTGATGTTATCATCTTAGGTTACCTGATGTTATCATCTTAGGTTACCTGATGTTATCATCTTAGGTTACCTGATTTTATCATCTTAGGTTACCTGATGTTATCATCTTAGGTTACCTGATGTTATCATCTTAGGTTACCTGATGTTATCATCTTAGGTTACCTGATGTTATCATCTTAGGTTACCTGATGTTATCATCTTAGGTTACCTGATGTTAATCATCTTAGGTTACCTGATGTTAATCATCTTAGGTTACCTGATGTTAATCATCTTAGGTTACCTGATGTTAATCATCTAAGGTTACCTGATGTTAATCATCTAAGGTTACCTGATGTTTGCCATCTTAGGTTACCTGATGTTTGCCATCTAAGGTTACCTGATGTTAATCATCTAAGGTTACCTGATGTTAATCATCTAAGGTTACCTGATGTTAATCATCTTAGGTTACCTGATGTTAATCATCTTAGGTTACCTGATGTTAATCATCTTAGGTTACCTGATGTTAATCATCTTAGGTTACCTGATGTTAATCATCTAAGGTTACCTGATGTTAATCATCTCAGGTTACCTGATGTTAATCATCTTAGGTTACCTGATGTTAATCATCTTAGGTTACCTGATGTTAATCATCTTAGGTTACCTGATGTTAATCATCTAAGGTTACCTGATGTTAATCATCTTAGGTTACCTGATGTTAATCATCTAAGGTTACCTGATGTTAGCCATCTTATGTTACCTGATGTTTGCCATCTTAGGGTACCTGATGTTTGCCATCTAAGGTTACCTGATGTTTGCCATCTAAGGTTACCTGATGTTTGCCATCTAAGGTTACCTGATGTTTGCCATCTAAGGTTACCTGATGTTTGCCATCTAAGGTTACCTGATGTTTGCCATCTAAGGTTACCTGATGTTTGCCATCTAAGGTTACCTGATGTTAGCCATCTTAGGTTACCTGATGTTAGCCATCTAAGGTTACCTGATGTTAGCCATCTAAGGTTACCTGATGTTAATCATCTAAGGTTACATGATGTTAATCATCTAAGGTTACCTGATGTTAATCATCTTATGTTACCTGATGTTAATCATCTCAGGTTACCTGATGTTAATCATCTTGTGTTACCTGATGTTAATCATCTTGTGTTACCTGATGTTAATCATCTTGTGTTACCTGATGTTAATCATCTTGTGTTACCTGATGTTAATCATCTTGTGTTACCTGATGTTAATCATCTTGTGTTACCTGATGTTAATCATCTTGTGTTACCTGATGTTAATCATCTCAGGTTACCTGATGTTAATCATCTCAGGTTACCTGATGTTAATCATTTAATGTTACCTGATGTTAATCATCTTAGGTTACCTGATGTTAATCATCTAAGGTTACCTGATGTTAATCATCTAAGGTTACCTGATGTTAATCATCTCAGGTTACCTGATGTTAATCATCTAAGGTTACCTGATGTTAATCATCTTGTGTTACCTGATGTTTATCATCTTAGGTTACCTGATGTTAGCCATCTAAGGTTACCTGATGTTAATCATCTTGTGTTACCTGATGTTAATCATCTCAGGTTACCTGATGTTAATCATCTCAGGTTACCTGATGTTAATCATCTCAGGTTACCTGATGTTAATCATCTCAGGTTACCTGATGTTAATCATCTCAGGTTACCTGATGTTAATCATCTCAGGTTACCTGATGTTAATCATCTTGTGTTACCTGATGTTTATCATCTTAGGTTACCTGATGTTAATCATCTTGTGTTACCTGATGTTTATCATCTTAGGTTACCTGATGTTAATCATCTTGTGTTACCTGATGTTAATCATCTTGTGTTACCTGATGTTAATCATCTAAGGTTACCTGATGTTAATCATCTTGTGTTACCTGATGTTTATCATCTTAGGTTACCTGATGTTAGCCATCTAAGGTTACCTGATGTTAATCATCTTGTGTTACCTGATGTTAATCATCTCAGGTTACCTGATGTTAATCATCTCAGGTTACCTGATGTTAATCATCTCAGGTTACCTGATGTTAATCATCTAAGGTTACCTGATGTTAATCATCTCAGGTTACCTGATGTTAATCATCTTGTGTTACCTGATGTTAATCATCTTGTGTTACCTGATGTTAATCATCTTGTGTTACCTGATGTTAATCATCTTGTGTTACCTGATGTTAATCATCTTGTGTTACCTGATGTTAATCATCTTGTGTTACCTGATGTTAATCATCTTGTGTTACCTGATGTTAATCATCTTGTGTTACCTGATGTTAATCATCTCAGGTTACCTGATGTTAATCATTTAATGTTACCTGATGTTTATCATCTTAGGTTACCTGATGTTAATCATCTCCGGTTACCTGATGTTAATCATCTCAGGTTACCTGATGTTAATCATCTCAGGTTACCTGATGTTAATCATCTAAGGTTACCTGATGTTAATCATCTCAGGTTACCTGATGTTAATCATCTTAGGTTACCTGATGTTAATCATCTTAGGTTACCTGATGTTAATCATCTTAGGTTACCTGATGTTAATCATCTAAGGTTACCTGATGTTAATCATCTTAGGTTACCTGATGTTAATCATCTAAGGTTACCTGATGTTAGCCATCTTATGTTACCTGATGTTTGCCATCTTAGGGTACCTGATGTTTGCCATCTAAGGTTACCTGATGTTTGCCATCTAAGGTTACCTGATGTTTGCCATCTAAGGTTACCTGATGTTTGCCATCTAAGGTTACCTGATGTTTGCCATCTAAGGTTACCTGATGTTAGCCATCTTAGGTTACCTGATGTTAGCCATCTTAGGTTACCTGATGTTAGCCATCTAAGGTTACCTGATGTTAATCATCTAAGGTTACATGATGTTAATCATCTAAGGTTACCTGATGTTAATCATCTTATGTTACCTGATGTTAATCATCTCAGGTTACCTGATGTTAATCATCTTGTGTTACCTGATGTTAATCATCTTGTGTTACCTGATGTTAATCATCTTGTGTTACCTGATGTTAATCATCTTGTGTTACCTGATGTTAATCATCTTGTGTTACCTGATGTTAATCATCTTGTGTTACCTGATGTTAATCATCTCAGGTTACCTGATGTTAATCATCTCAGGTTACCTGATGTTAATCATTTAATGTTACCTGATGTTAATCATCTTAGGTTACCTGATGTTAATCATCTAAGGTTACCTGATGTTAATCATCTAAGGTTACCTGATGTTAATCATCTAAGGTTACCTGATGTTAATCATCTCAGGTTACCTGATGTTAATCATCTAAGGTTACCTGATGTTAATCATCTTGTGTTACCTGATGTTTATCATCTTAGGTTACCTGATGTTAGCCATCTAAGGTTACCTGATGTTAATCATCTTGTGTTACCTGATGTTAATCATCTTGTGTTACCTGATGTTAATCATCTCAGGTTACCTGATGTTAATCATCTCAGGTTACCTGATGTTAATCATCTCAGGTTACCTGATGTTAATCATCTAAGGTTACCTGATGTTAATCATCTTGTGTTACCTGATGTTTATCATCTTAGGTTACCTGATGTTAATCATCTTGTGTTACCTGATGTTTATCATCTTAGGTTACCTGATGTTAATCATCTTGTGTTACCTGATGTTAATCATCTTGTGTTACCTGATGTTAATCATCTAAGGTTACCTGATGTTAATCATCTTGTGTTACCTGATGTTTATCATCTTAGGTTACCTGATGTTAGCCATCTAAGGTTACCTGATGTTAATCATCTTGTGTTACCTGATGTTAATCATCTCAGGTTACCTGATGTTAATCATCTCAGGTTACCTGATGTTAATCATCTCAGGTTACCTGATGTTAATCATCTAAGGTTACCTGATGTTAATCATCTCAGGTTACCTGATGTTAATCATCTTAGGTTACCTGATGTTAATCATCTTAGGTTACCTGATGTTAATCATCTAAGGTTACCTGATGTTAATCATCTTAGGTTACCTGATGTTAATCATCTAAGGTTACCTGATGTTAATCATCTTATGTTACCTGATGTTTGCCATCTTAGGGTACCTGATGTTTGCCATCTAAGGTTACCTGATGTTTGCCATCTACGGTTATCTGATGTTAATCATCTAAGGTTACCTGATGTTAATCATCTTAGGTTACCTGATGTTAATCATCTTGTGTTACCTGATGTTAATCATCTAAGGTTACCTGATGTTAATCATCTTGTGTTACCTGATGTTTATCATCTTAGGTTACCTGATGTTAGCCATCTAAGGTTACCTGATGTTAATCATCTTGTGTTACCTGATGTTAATCATCTCAGGTTACCTGATGTTAATCATCTCAGGTTACCTGATGTTAATCATCTCAGGTTACCTGATGTTAATCATCTAAGGTTACCTGATGTTAATCATCTCAGGTTACCTGATGTTAATCATCTTAGGTTACCTGATGTTAATCATCTTAGGTTACCTGATGTTAATCATCTAAGGTTACCTGATGTTAATCATCTTAGGTTACCTGATGTTAATCATCTAAGGTTACCTGATGTTAATCATCTTATGTTACCTGATGTTTGCCATCTTAGGGTACCTGATGTTTGCCATCTAAGGTTACCTGATGTTTGCCATCTACGGTTATCTGATGTTAATCATCTAAGGTTACCTGATGTTAATCATCTTAGGTTACCTGATGTTAATCATCTTAGGTTACCTGATGTTAATCATCTTGTGTTACCTGATGTTAATCATCTTATGTTACCTGATGTTAATCATCTCAGGTTACCTGATGTTAATCATCTCAGGTTACCTGATGTTAATCATTTAATGTTACCTGATGTTAATCATCTCAGGTTACCTGATGTTAATCATCTAAGGTTACCTGATGTTAATCATCTCAGGTTACCTGATGTTAATCATCTCAGGTTACCTGATGTTAATCATCTAAGGTTACCTGATGTTTATCATCTTAGGTTACCTGATGTTAATCATCTCAGGTTACCTGATGTTAATCATCTCAGGTTACCTGATGTTAATCATCTCAGGTTACCTGATGTTAATCATCTCAGGTTACCTGATGTTAGCCATCTAAGGTTACCTGATGTTTATCATCTTAGTTTACCTGATGTTAATCATCTCAGGTTACCTGATGTTAATCATCTCAGGTTACCTGATGTTAATCATCTCAGGTTACCTGATGTTAGCCATCTAAGGTTACCTGATGTTTATCATCTTAGTTTACCTGATGTTAATCATCTCAGGTTACCTGATGTTAATCATCTCAGGTTACCTGATGTTAATCATCTCAGGTTACCTGATGTTAATCATCTCAGGTTACCTGATGTTAATCATCTCAGGTTACCTGATGTTAGCCATCTAAGGTTACCTGATGTTTATCATCTTAGGTTACCTGATGTTAATCATCTAAGGTTACCTGATGTTTATCATCTTAGGTTACCTGATGTTAATCATCTCAGGTTACCTGATGTTAATCATCTCAGGTTACCTGATGTTAATCATCTCAGGTTACCTGATGTTAATCATCTCAGGTTACCTGATGTTAATCATCTCAGGTTACCTGATGTTAGCCATCTAAGGTTACCTGATGTTTATCATCTTAGGTTACCTGATGTTAATCATCTAAGGTTACCTGATTTATATTTTCCCCCACATGTAAACAGAGCACAGGAGAGGCAGCTAGGATAAATAAAAACAGTGTGTTAAGATCCACCTTTTAAATGACATCTCTGTGGCTCAGATGGGCTGAGTCCCAAATGGAACCCTTTTCCCTATATACTGTAGTGTTCTACTTTTGACAAGGGCCCATAGGGAGAATAAGAGGGAATAGGGTGTCATTTGGGACTCCCTCCTCATCTATTCATTTGACTTTTGCTCTCTGGCCCCACCAAGATAGACCTGTCACACAGACTAGGGGTGTGTGTATGTCGCATCCAGTTGTCTCCCTGTTCTCTCATGTCATCTTTCATTTGTGTTGCTCTGCCAATGGAAAACATTCAGTAAATGTATATTTAAATGTTTAGCAGTGCTAAAATTAAAGAAAGTGATTGTGCACTTCCTTATGTAACAGAGGTGGTTTGGTGAACGACACCCCAGTGATGCCTTGCCTAAGATCTGAAGACATGCAATAGTTCCCCAAGCTAATGCTTAGGTTTTTTCTCAGTCTTGTGGCATGCAGGAGACCCTAACTTCAACCCAGTTATACCAGTGTCTTTTAGTTACATTACATTTAGTTTATTTATTTTACCCCATTAGGGGTTTGGGCATTTTGAAAATGCTTTGTCTTTGACTAGTTTGTGTCACGCTGGTATAAAGGATTTTGGAGACAGACGGAGGAATACACAATAGGGGTTTTTAATACACCCAAAACAAACACATATACAAAAACACTGGGCTGTACCCAACCAAAAGAGCGAGGGTAAACCTTGTTGAACGCCACGGGGCGATACCCGTAATACACAATATATAAAGCATGCAACATAACAACTGCACCAATGCATAGGTACTCACACCATCAGCAGAAATGGGAACAATAATGGACAGCCCAATGGAAACCAAAGGGCACACTTATACTAGTACTAATCAGTGGGAATAGGGGACAGGTGTGTGTAATGAAAGTTCTAGAGGGATCTGTGACACTTTAACCAGTGACATTTACTAATAATTACTGTTGATTGTTGAACTGTGCACAATGAAATGGTTGTCACTGATTTAAACATGCTTTTCTACCATTGTAGAAACTGAGAAACCAATTGCTGAGATTGAGCCATAGCTTTGTGTTGCTGTAATTGGGGAAAGTGAATCGTTACGTTATAAAAACTCACCCTATTGCAGCTCCGGCTTGGGAAGGAAGGAACATCCACTCCACGCACTCACACACGCACACTAACCATACACACATACTGGTTAGTGTGCAAACACTATCCATACACACACACTGGGTAATGTACTAACACTATCCATACACACACACTGGGTAGTGTACTAACACTAACCATACACACATACTGGGTAATGTAGTAACACTATCCATACACACACACTGGGTAATGTACTAACACTATCCATACACACACACTGGGTAATGTACTAACACTATCCATACACTGGGTAATGTACTAACACTATCCATACACACACACTGGGTAATGTACTAACACTATCCATACACACACACTGGGTAATGTACTAACACTATCCATACACACACACTGGGTAATGTACTAACACTATCCATACACTGGGTAATGTACTAACACTAACCATACACACATACTGGGTAATGTACTAACACTATCCATACACACACACTGGGTAATGTACTAACACTATCCATACACACACACTGGGTAATGTACTAACACTATCCATACACACACACTGGGTAGTGTACTAACACTAACCATACACACATACTGGGTAATGTACTAACACTATCCATACACACACACTGGGTAATGTACTAACACTATCCATACACACACACTGGGTAATGTACTAACACTAACCATACACACACACTGGGTAATGTACTAACACTATCCATACACACACTGGGTAGTGTACTAACACTAACCATACACACATACTGGGTAATGTACTAACACTATCCATACACACACACTGGGTAGTGTACTAACACTAACCATACACACACACTGGGTAATGTACTAACACTATCCATACACACACACTGGGTAGTGTACTAACACTAACCATACACACATACTGGTTAGTGTGCAAACACTATCCATACACACACACTGGGTAGTGTACTAACACTATCCATACACACACACTGGGTAGTGTGCTAACACTATCCATACACACACACTGGGTAGTGTGCTAACACTATCCATACACACACACTGGGTAGTGTGCTAACACTATCCATACACACACACTGGGTAGTGTGCAAACACTATCCATACACACACACTGGGTAGTGTGCAAACACTATCCATACACACACACTGGGTAGTGTGCAAACACTATCCATACACACACACTGGGTAGTGTGCAAACACTGCACACACACTCACCATGTCTGATGTGAGGCCCAATCTCACCTGAGATGTATGTAGTCAGAATAATGAAGACTATTACAGCTTCCTTGCTGGTCTGCTCTGACATGGAGGAGGATGGTTGCAACCCATCCACCCCTGTCTGTGTACAGTAGGGTTTGGTTCCCTGGTCCAGCCCTGCAGTAACACACCTGATTCGAGAGGATGAGTCAACCATAGAAATATAACTCCTTGGGTGGGCAATGGGTGAACTGTGGTCTGGTGTGCTATGTCCCTTCTAGGAATTGAATTTCTATGGAGTAAAATGTTCCAATCCTATATACAGTGAGGTAAGAAAGTACTTGATCCCCTGCTGATTTTGTACGTTTGCCCACTGACAAAGAAATGATCCGTCTGTAATTTTAATGGTAGGTTTATTTGAACAGTGAGAGACAGAATAACAACAACAAAAATGTTATAAATTGATTTGCATTTTAATGAGGGAAATAAGTATTTGACCCCCTCTCAATCAGAAAGATTCCTGGCTCCCAGATGTCTTTTATACAGGTAACGAGCTGAGATTAGGAGCACACTCTTAAAGGGAGTGCTCCTAATCTCAGTTTCTTACCTGTATAAAAGACACCTGTCCACAGAAGCAATCAATCAATCAGATTCCAAACTCTCCACCATGGCCAAGACCAACGAGCTCTCCAAGGATGTCAGGGACAAGATTGTAGACCTACACAAGGCTGGAATGGGCTACAAGACCATCGCCAAGCAGCTTGGTGAGAAGGTGACAACAGTTTGTGTGATTATTCGCAAATGGAAGGAACACAAAACATCTCCCTCTGCCTGGGGCTCCATGCAAGATCTCACCTCATGGAGTTGCAATGATCGTGAGAACGGTGAGGAATCAGCCCAGAACTACACGGGAGGATCTTGTCAATGATCTCAAGGCAGCAGGGACCATAGTCACCAAGAAAACAATTGGTAACACACTACGCCGTGAAGGACTGAAATCCTGCAGTGCCCGCAAGGTCCCCCTGCTCAAGAAAGCACATATACATGCCCATCTGAAGTTTGCCAATGAACATCTGAATGATTCAGAGGACAACTGGGTGAAAGTGTTGTGGTCAGAGGAGACTAAAATGGAGCTCTTTGGCATCAACTCAACTCGCCGTGTTTGGAGGAGGAGGAATGCTGCCTATGACCCCAAGAACACCATCCCCACCGTCAAACATGGAGGTGGAAACATTATGCTTTGGGCGTGTTTTTCTGCTAAGGGGACAGGACAACTTCACCGCATCAAAGGGACGATGGACGGGGCCATGTACTGTCAAATCTTGGGTGAGAAGCTCCTTCCCTCAGCCAGGGCATTGAAAATGGGTCGTGGATGGATATTCCAGCATGACAATGACCCAAAACACACGGCCAAGGCAACAAAGGAGTGGCTCAAGAATAAGCACATTAAGGTCCAGGAGTGGCCTAGCCAGTCTCCAGACCTTAATCCCATAGAAAATCTGTGGAGGGAGCTGAAGGTTTGAGTTGTCAAACGTCAGCCTCGAAAACTTAATGACTTGGAGAAGATCTGCAAAGAGGAGTGGGACAAAATCCCGAATTTCCTTCATTAAAATGCAAATCAATTTATAACATTTTTCACATGCGTTTTTCAGAATTTTTTCAGAATTTTTGTTGCCCCAGCTCTGTCCTGTAGTGATGCAGTGATAACCCACAGCTCAACCCTGTAGTGATGCAGTGAAAGCCCCCAGCTCTACCCTGTAGTGATGCAGTGAAAACTCCCAGTTCTACCCTGTAGTGATGCAGTAATAACCCCAGCTATACCCTGTAGTGATGTAATGATAACCCCCAGTTCTACCCTGTAGTGATGCAGTGATAACTCCCAGTTCTACCCTGTAGTGATGCAGTTATAACCCCCAGTTATACCCTGTAATGATGCAGTGATATTTAGTGATGCAGTGATGACCCCCAACTCTGCCCTGTAGTGATGCAGTGATGACCCCCAACTCTGCCCTGAAGTGATGCAGTGATAACCCCCAGGTCTACCCTGTAGTGATGCAGTGATAACCCCCAGCGCTACCCTGTAGTGATGCAGTGATAACCCCCAGGTCTACCCTGTAGTGATGCAGTGATAACCCCCAGGTCTACCCTGTAGTGATGCAGTGATGACCCCCAACTCTGCCCTGAAGTGATGCAGTGATAACCCCCAGGTCTACCCTGTAGTGATGCAGTGATGACCCCCAGCTCTATCCTGTAGTGATGCAGTGATAACCCCCAGGTCTACCCTGTAGTGATGCAGTGATGACCCCCAACTCTGCTCTTTATGGATTTCCACTTCCTGTATCTCCTTCATTCAGCGATAAGGGATGGGAGAACTCATCACTAGCTGTGGGTTCTCCTCTCCTCCTCTCATCAATAGCTGTCGGTTCTCCTCTCCTCCTCTCATCACTAGCTGTGGGTTCTCCTCTCCTCTCATCACTAGCTGTGGGTTCTCCTCTCCTCTCATCACTAGCTGTGGGTTCTCCTCTCCTCTCATCACTAGCTGTGGGTTCTCCTCTCCTCCTCTCATCACTAGCTGTGGGTTCTCCTCTCCTCTCATCACTAGCTGTGGGTTCTCCTTTCCTCCTCTCATCACTAGCTGTGGGTTCTCCTCTCCTCCTCTCATCACTAGCTGTGGGTTCTCCTCTCCTCTCATCACTAGCTGTGGGTCTCCTTTCCTCCTCTCACTAGCTGTGGGTTCTCCTTTCCTCCTCTCATCACTAGCTGTGGGTTCTCCTTTCCTCTTCTCATCACTAGCTGTGGGTTCTCCTTTCCTCTTCTCATCACTAGCTGTGGGTTCTCCTCTCATCACTAGCTGTCGGTTCTCCTTTCCTCTTCTCATCACTAGCTGTGGGTTCTCCTCTCATCACTAGCTGTGGGTTCTCCTTTCCTCTTCTCATCACTAGCTGTGGGTTCTCCTCTCCTCTCATCACTAGCTGTGGGTTCTCCTCTCCTCTCATCACTAGCTGTGGGTTCTCCTCTCCTCTCATCACTAGCTGTGGGTTCTCCTCTCCTCTCATCTAGCTGTTCCTCCTCTCATCACTAGCTGTGGGTTCTCCTCATCACTAGCTGTGGGTTCTCCTCTCCTCTCATCACTAGCTGTGGGTTCTCCTCTCCTCCTCTCATCACTAGCTGTGGGTTCTCCTCTCCTCTCATCACTAGCTGTGGGTTCTCCTCTCCTCCTCTCATCACTAGCTGTGGGTTCTCCTCTCCTCCTCTCATCACTAGCTGTGGGTTCTCCTCTCCTCCTCTCATCACTAGCTGTGGGTTCTCCTCTCCTCTCATCACTAGCTGTGGGTTCTCCTCCTCCTCTCATCACTAGCTGTGGGTTCTCCTCTCCTCCTCTCATCACTAGCTGTGGGTTCTCCTCCTCCTCTCATCACTAGCTGTGGGTTCTCCTCTCATCACTAGCTGTGGGTTCTCCTCTCCTCCTCTCATCACTAGCTGTGGGTTCTCCTCTCCTCCTCTCATCACTAGCTGTGGGTTCTCCTCTCCTCTCATCACTAGCTGTGGGTTCTCCTTTCCTCCTCTCATCACTAGCTGTGGGTTCTCCTCTCCTCTCATCACTAGCTGTGGGTTCTCCTCTCCTCTCATCACTAGCTGTGGGTTCTCCTCTCCTCTCATCACTAGCTGTGGGTTCTCCTCTCCTCTCATCACTAGCTGTGGGTTCTCCTCCCTCTCATCACTAGCTGTGGGTTCTCCTCTCCTCTCATCACTAGCTGTGGGTTCTCCTCTCCTCCTCTCATCACTAGCTGTGGGTTCTCCTCTCCTCCTCTCATCACTAGCTGTGGGTTCCTCTCTCATCACTAGCTGTGGGTTCTCCTCTCCTCTCATCACTAGCTGTGGGTTCTCTCTCCTCCTCTCATCACTAGCTGTGGGTTCTCCTCTCCTCTCACTAGCTGTGGTTCACTAGCTGTGGGTTCTCCTCTCCTCTCATCACTAGCTGTGGGTTCTCTCATCACTAGCTGTGGGTTCTCCTCTCCTCTCATCACTAGCTGTGGGTTCTCCTCTCCTCTCATCACTAGCTGTGGGTTCTCCTCTCCTCTCATCACTAGCTGTGGGTTCTCCTCTCCTCTCATCACTAGCTGTGGGTTCTCCTCTCCTCCTCTCATCACTAGCTGTGGGTTCTCCTCCTCTCCACTCTGTGGGTTCTCCTCTCCTCTCATCACTAGCTGTGGGTTCTCCTCTCCTCCTCATCACTAGCTGTGGGTTCTCCTCTCCTCTCATCACTAGCTGTGGGTTCTCCTCTCCTCTCATCACTAGCTGTTCTCCTCTCCTCTCATCACTAGCTGGGTTCTCATCTTGTGGGTTCTCCTCCTCTCATCACTAGCTGTGGGTTCTCCTCTCCTCCTCATCACTAGCTGTGGGTTCTCCTCTCCTCTCATCACTAGCTGTGGGTTCTCCTCTCCTCTCATCACTAGCTGTGGGTTCTCCTCTCCTCTCATCACTAGCTGTGGGTTCTCCTCTCCTCCTCTCATCACTAGCTGTGGGTTCTCCTCTCCTCCTCTCATCACTAGCTGTGGGTTCTCCTCTCCTCCTCTCATCACTAGCTGTGGGTTCTCCTCTCCTCCTCTCATCACTAGCTGTGGGTTCTCCTCTCCTCTCATCACTAGCTGTGGGTTCTCCTCTCCTCCTCTCATCACTAGCTGTGGGTTCTCCTCTCCTCCTCTCATCGCTAGCTGTGGGTTCTCCTCTCCTCTCATCGCTAGCTGTGGGTTCTCCTCTCCTCCTCTCATCACTAGCTGTGGGTTCTCCTCTCCTCCTCTCATCACTAGCTGTGGGTTCTCCTCTCCTCCTCTCATCACTAGCTGTGGGTTCTCCTCCTCCTCTCATCACTAGCTGTGGGTTCTCCTCTCCTCCTCTCATCACTAGCTGTGGGTTCTCCTCCTCCACTAGCTGTGGGTTCTCCTCTCCTCCTCTCATCACTAGCTGTGGGTTCTCCTCTCCTCCTCTCATCGCTAGCTGTGGGTTCTCCTCTCCTCTCATCACTAGCTGTGGGTTCTCCTCTCCTCCTCTCATCACTAGCTGTGGGTTCTCCTCTCCTCCTCTCATCACTAGCTGTGGGTTCTCCTCTCCTCTCATCACTAACTGTGGGTTCTCCTCTCCTCCTCTCATCACTAGCTGTGGGTTCTCCTCTCCTCTCATCACTAGCTGTGGGCTCTCCTCTCATCACTAGCTGTGGGTTCTCCTCTCCTCCTCTCATCTTTACTTTCTCCCCATCGTTTCCCTCTCATGGACTCCTTGACGTCCCACAGTCTGCAGACAATCATCTACCCATTGTGTCTGGAGAGGAGCAGCCGCCCCTTGGCTGCAGACTGCTTTGAACAGATCCCTTTGCATTTGCTGTGGATGGTGGGATGTTACCTTGCTGGGGTAACGGTAACGTGTGTTCTGATGTTTATTCAGACCCAGAACATGATGATGCTGTTGTTGTTGTCTAGTCAGACAGGGCCTCTAATCTCCCAAAAAATATGTTATTTTCAGTTGTCAATTTTTGTTTTAAGAGATACTTGTGGTGCAGCCTGGTGCAGGCCTGAGATGTATTTTTCAGACCCCTATCAGAGGGAACATTTCTTAGACTGGCACCCAAGCTACCTGTGGTGCATCCTTACTGGCTAAAACAAATTGGGGGAAAATGTGTTCCCCAATCCCCACAACACACAGAGCCGGAGTTAGGTAAATCATATTCTCTGCATGACCTCCTGCTCACAAACATAATCACTAATTCACAATGATGTCATCATCCATCCACATCTTTCCAGTAATTCATGTCTGGGTAGAACAAGATGTCTCTGCATTGTGGATAAGCTGGACGCCCACATCGACAGCCCTCATCGGAGAGGAGGCCATATTGTTTCTGACAGAGTTGAGGAAGTACAAGGAGAATAATGTGGGAGAGTGAGTCAATGGAACGATGAGAGAGGAGAGTCTAGACTGTGTGGGAAGCAGTGTTTGTTATCAGTGCACTGGAATGGGAGAGCTCTCCACTCCCCTAGCTTTGGAGGTCTCTCCATGCCTGCCTCAATCCCTCTGCCTAATAGTGCCTCTTGATGGTACAGCCAGGGAGTTGAGTTAGCCTTGAGAAGGTGAAATAGCACCTGATGCTCAGTTTTATTCCCAGAGTAAAACACACATGTTTCACACCTCTACTCCTCAGGTTGGCAGGTTACCGCCAGGTTGGACATTGTAATTCTAACTTGGCACAAGCAGACTTTATAAGTTGAGAGGCACTGGTCTCTGGTTTCAAAATGATGGGTCTAAACCCATTGGCGAGTCCTGGTCAGTTTGTACTGGATGTTTTCTGGTTGAGAACCAGGTTACATCCAACTGGTCTCTGATACAGCCAAGAAAATATGTATTTTTCCAGTCCAGTTTTTAAGTCAATATGTGCAGTAAACTTTGCAATACATTAGGAGCTAAAGCAGATTGTGTTCTTCATTTCACTTGGCACATTATTTTACGTTATGAAGCTTACCGTGGTTCTCCAGAACAGTTGAACCATGTTTGTTTATAAATAGCGAGAGAAAGCTGGAGCAGGTGAGACCAGCTGTGTATTGACAGGGGTTGTTTTATTTTGAAAGTCAACAGTGTTTTTTTGCTTCAACAGAGTGATCAGGTACGTTCAGCTATAGTTTTCCTTCACAGAAAATACATTAGTGCAACACTTTCGACAGAAAACAGCTTCATTGTTATCAGATGACAACAGAAATGCAACACTATTTGGCTGGCAGCCACACAAGTAAATGAGCTTACAATGAAAAAGCAAGGTCTTTTTTGGATGTTTATCATAGAAAGAATGTAACCAGCTACATTTCTTCATGTTTTTCTTAAAGTTAATCTTGTATTTTACAGGAGAAAAGTAAGCTGGCTATACCACTAAAGGACAGTAGAAAAGTAGCTACACATCAGTCAGAGTGCTGTCTGCTGATAGAATGATGGAGAACAGTAGCTACACATCAGTCAGAGTGCTGTCTGCTGATAGAATGATGGAGAACAGTAGCTACACATCAGTCAGAGTGCTGTCTGCTGATAGAATGATGGAGAACAGTAGCTACACATCAGTCAGAGTGCTGTCTGCTGATAGAATGATGGAGAACAGTAGCTACACATCAGTCAGAGTGCTGTCTGCTGATAGAATGATGGAGAACAGAGAACAGTCAGAGTGCTGCTAGAACACATCAGTCAGAGTGCTGTCTGCTGATAGAATGATGGAGAACAGTAGCTACACATCAGTCAGAGTGCTGTCTGCTGATAGAATGATGGAGAACAGTAGCTACACATCAGTCAGAGTGCTGTCTGCTGATAGAATGATGGAGAACAGTAGCTACACATCAGAGTGCTGTCTGCTGAGAGTGCTGTCTGCTGATAGAATGATGGAGAACAGTAGCTACACATCAGTCAGAGTGCTGTCTGCTGATAGAATGATGGAGAACAGTAGCTACACATCAGTCAGAGTGCTGTCTGCTGATAGAATGATGGAGAACAGTAGCTACACATCAGTCAGAGTGCTGTCTGCTGATAGAATGATGGAGAACAGTAGCTACACATCAGTCAGAGTGCTGTCTGCTGATAGAATGATGGAGAACAGTAGCTACACATCAGAGTGCTGTCTGCTGATAGAATGATGGAGAACAGTAGCTACACATCAGTCAGAGTGCTGTCTGCTGATAGAATGATGGAGAACAGTAGCTACACATCAGTCAGAGTGCTGTCTGCTGATAGAATGATGGAGAACAGTAGCTACACATCAGTCAGAGAGTGCTGTCTGCTGATAGAATGATGGAGAACAGTAGCTACACATCAGTCAGAGTGCTGTCTGCTGATAGAATGATGGAGAACAGTAGCTACACATCAGTCAGAGTGCTGTCTGCTGATAGAATGATGGAGAACAGTAGCTACACATCAGTCAGAGTGCTGTCTGCTGATAGAATGATGGAGAAGTGTGGTAGCTGACACATCAGTCAGTTAGTGCTGTCTGCTGATAGAATGCCAGTTTGGGAGTTCTCATCCCAATGGAGAAGTTCAACTGAAGCACAAAATTAGTTGAAATTCCAAGAAAAAGCATTTTATATCTGCTTTTTATAAAACACAGCAAGATATTTCGCATGTCTTTTGTTCCTGTGTGAAAAACAAAGAATTCTGCATTCGGTCGACCCCTAAGATTAACTTGCGAATTTACATATAGAATTATACAGAATGCTCTGAGACCAGGTTACTTTTTCATAACAAGGTCAAGATGTCATGCGCAAGAGGTCATATTTTGGTTGTAACCTCATCAGATTACAACTGTTTATGTAACAAACAGGGTGGAACTGTTATACTAAGAAGACATGAAGGCAATTCCACAGAACAGAATGATGCTGAGATTCTTCACTCAGAAATTGTTTAAAGTCATCCTTGTGCATAGTTGTATGGTTTGTTTAATTTTACAATCATTGGTTTTTGTTTGGCATACATTTTAAAGTGAAAAATCTGAGCATCATTCTGTTACCGTTGAATTGCCCATTAACAAAATTTCACATGGCACAAAGAAAGTTGGGAAACCACTGACGTAGTGATGTCAGGCTGTGTCTGCTACACCACAATGGCTTGGGCAGACAACACCCAGCCCGGACCAGCCGATGTGGTACTTTTCTTCTTATCCCTGGATTAAAGACTCACATGTCTGTCTCTTTTCTTTTTACCCCTGGATTAAAGACTAACATGTCTGTCTCTTTCCTTTTTACCCCTGGATTAAAGACTAGCATGTCTGTCTCTTTTCTTTTTACCCCTGGATTAAAGACTAGCATGTCTGTCTCTTTTCTTTTTACCCCTGGATTAAAGACTAGCATGTCTGTCTCTTTTCTTTTTACCCCTGGATTAAAGACTATGCATGTCTGTCTCTTTTAGTTTTACCCCTGGATTAAAGACTAGCATGTCTGTCTCTTTTCTTTTTACCCCTGGATTAAAGACTAGCATGTCTGTCTCTTTTCTGGAGGCTTACAGGGGTACCCCTGGATTAAAGACTAGCATGTCTGTCTCTTTTCTTTTGTGGATTAAAGACTAGCATGTCTGTGTCTTTTCTATTTACCCCTGGATTAAAGACTAGCATGTGGAGGCTATCTCTTTTTCTTTTACCCCTGGATTAAAGACTAGCATGTCTGTCTCTTTTCTTTTTACCCCTGGATTAAAGACTAGGGTCTGTCTCTTTTCTTTTCTACCCCTGGATTAAAGACTAGCATGTCTGTCTCTTTTCTTTTTACCCCTGGATTAAAGACTAGCATGTCTGTCTCTTATTCTTTTACCCCTGGATTAAAGACTAGCATGTCTGTCTCTTTTCTTTTTACCCCTGGATTAAAGACTAGCATGTAAGTCGCTTTTCTGGATAAGAGTGTCTGCTAGACTTAAATGTAAATGTCTGTCTCTTTTCTTTTTACCCCTGATTAAAGACTAGCATGGGGCACTGTCTCTTTTCTTTTAACCAAGGATTGGTCAAAGTAATGCACTATGTAGGGAATAGGGTGCCATTTCAAATCAAACTTTATTTGTCACATGCAAGGCTATACAACAACCTTACCGTGGAATGCTTACTTACAAGCCCTTTCACCAACAGTGCAGTTCAAGAAGAGTTAAGAAAATATTTACAGGGGTACTGGTACGAAAGTAAAAAATTATAAAAAGTATATACAGGGGTATAACAAAAGGCTATATAATGAGGCTATATATACAGGGGTACTAGTACCGAGTTAGTGTGGAGGCTATATACAGGGGTACTGGTACCGAGTTAGTGTGGAGGCTATATACAGGGGTACTAGGGTTAGTGTGGACTATATACAGGGGGTACTAGTGAGTTAGTGTGGAGGCTATATACAGGGGTACTAGTACCGAGTTAGTGTGGAGGCTATATACAGGGGTACTAGTACCGAGTTAGTGTGGAGGCTATATACAGGGGTACTAGTACCGAGTTAGTGTGGAGGCTATATACAGGGGTACTAGTACCGAGTTAGTGTGGAGGCTATATACAGGGGTACTAGTACCGAGTTAGTGTGGAGGCTATATACAGGGGTACTAGTACCGAGTTAGTGTGGAGGCTATATACAGGGGTACTAGTACCGAGTTAGTGTGGAGGCTATATACAGGGGTACTAGTACCGAGTTAGTGTGGAGGCTATATACAGGGGTACTAGTACCGAGTTAGTGTGGAGGCTATATACAGGGGGTACTAGTACCGAGTTAGTGTGGAGGCTATATACAGGGGGTACTAGTACCGAGTTAGTGTGGAGGCTATATACAGGGGTACTAGTACCGAGTTAGTGTGGAGGCTATATACAGGGGTACTAGTACCGAGTTAGTGTGGAGGCTATATACAGGGGTACTAGTACCGAGTTAGTGTGGAGGCTATATACAGGGGTACTGGTACAGAGTTAGTGTGGAGGCTATATACAGGGGGTACTAGTACCGAGTTAGTGTGGAGGCTATATACAGGGGTACTAGTACCGAGTTAGTGTGGAGGCTATATACAGGGGGTACTAGTACCGAGTTAGTGTGGAGGCTATATACAGGGGTACTAGTACCGAGTTAGTGTGGAGGCTATATACAGGGGGTACTGGTACCGAGTTAGTGTGGAGGCTATATACAGGGGTACTAGTACCGAGTTAGTGTGGAGGCTATATACAGGGGTACTGGTACAGAGTTAGTGTGGAGGCTATATACAGGGGGTACTAGTACCGAGTTAGTGTGGAGGCTATATACAGGGGTACTAGGTACCGAGTTAGTGTGGAGGCTATATACAGGGGTACTAGTACAGAGTTAGTGTGGAGGCTATATACAGGGGGTACTAGTACCGAGTTAGTGTGGAGGCTATATACAGGGGTACTAGTACCGAGTTAGTGTGGAGGCTATATACTAGGGGTACTATAGTACTAGAGTTAGTGTGGAGGCTATATACAGGGGTACTAGTACCGAGTTAGTGTGGAGGCTATATACAGGGGGTACTAGTACCGAGTTAGTGTGGAGGCTATATACAGGGGTACTAGTACAGAGTTAGTGTGGAGGCTATATACAGGGGTACTAGTACCGAGTTAGTGTGGAGGCTATATACAGGGGTACTAGTACCGAGTTAGTGTGGAGGCTATATACAGGGGTACTAGTACCGAGTTAGTGTGGAGGCTATATACAGGGGGTACTAGTACCGAGTTAGTGTGGAGGCTATATACAGGGGGTACTAGTACCGAGTTAGTGTGGAGGCTATATACAGGGGTACTAGTACCGAGTTAGTGTGGAGGCTATATACAGGGGTACTAGTACCGAGTTAGTGTGGAGGCTATATACAGGGGGTACTAGTACCGAGTCAGTGTGGAGGCTATATACAGGGGGTACTGGTACCGAGTTAGTGTGGAGGCTATATACAGGGGGTACTGGTACCGAGTTAGTGTGGAGGCTATATACAGGGGTACTAGTACCGAGTTAGTGTGGAGGCTATATACAGGGGGTACTAGTACCGAGTTAGTGTGGAGGCTATATACAGGGGGTACTAGTACCGAGTTAGTGTGGAGGCTATATACAGGGGTACTAGTACCGAGTTAGTGTGGAGGCTATATACAGGGGTACTAGTACCGAGTTAGTGTGGAGGCTATATACAGGGGGTACTAGTACCGAGTTAGTGTGGAGGCTATATACAGGGGGTACTGGTACCGAGTTAGTGTGGAGGCTATATACAGGGGGTACTAGTACCGAGTTAGTGTGGAGGCTATATACAGGGGGTACTGGGGGTACTAGTACCGAGTGTGTGGAGGCTATATACAGGGGTACTGGTACCGAGTTAGTGTGGAGGCTATATACAGGGGGTACTGGTACTAGTACCGGTTAGTGTGGAGGCTATATACAGGGGTACTAGTACCGAGTTAGTGTGGAGGCTATATACAGGGGGTACTGGTACAGAGTTAGTGTGGAGGCTATATACAGGGGGTACTAGTACCGAGTTAGTGTGGAGGCTATATACAGGGGGTACTAGTACCGAGTTAGTGTGGAGGCTATATACAGGGGGTACTAGTACCGAGTTAGTGTGGAGGCTATATACAGGGGGTACTAGTACCGAGTTAGTGTGGAGGCTATATACAGGGGTACTAGTACCGAGTTAGTGTGGAGGCTATATACAGGGGTACTAGTACCGAGTTAGTGTGGAGGCTATATACAGGGGTACTAGTACCGAGTTAGTGTGGAGGCTATATACAGGGGGTACTAGTACCGAGTTAGTGTGGAGGCTATATACAGGGGTACTAGTACCGAGTTAGTGTGGAGGCTATATACAGGGGGTACTAGTACCGAGTTAGTGTGGAGGCTATATACAGGGGTACTATTACCGAGTTAGTGTGGAGGCTATATACAGGGGGTACTAGTACCGAGTTAGTGTGGAGGCTATATACAGGGGGTACTAGTACCGAGTTAGTGTGGAGGCTATATACAGGGGTACTGGTACCGAGTTAGTGTGGAGGCTATATACAGGGGTACTAGTACCGAGTTAGTGTGGAGGCTATATACAGGGGTACTAGTACCGAGTTAGTGTGGAGGCTATATACAGGGGGTACTAGTACCGAGTTAGTGTGGAGGCTATATACAGGGGGTACTAGTACCGAGTTAGTGTGGAGGCTATATACAGGGGGTACTAGTACCGAGTTAGTGTGGAGGCTATATACAGGGGTACTAGTACCGAGTTAGTGTGGAGGCTATATACAGGGGGTACTGGTACCGAGTTAGTGTGGAGGCTATATACAGGGGGTACTAGTACCGAGTTAGTGTGGAGGCTATATACAGGGGGTACTGGTACAGAGTTAGTGTGGAGGCTATATACAGGGGGTACTAGTACCGAGTTAGTGTGGAGGCTATATACAGGGGGTACTAGTACCGAGTTAGTGTGGAGGCTATATACAGGGGGTACTAGTACCGAGTTAGTGTGGAGGCTATATACAGGGGGTACTGGTACCGAGTTAGTGTGGAGGCTATATACAGGGGGTACTAGTACCGAGTTAGTGTGGAGGCTATATACAGGGGGTACTAGTACCGAGTTAGTGTGGAGGCTATATACAGGGGTACTGGTACCGAGTTAGTGTGGAGGCTATATACAGGGGTACTAGTACCGAGTTAGTGTGGAGGCTATATACAGGGGGTACTAGTACCGAGTCAGTGTGGAGGCTATATACAGGGGGTACTAGTACCGAGTTAGTGTGGAGGCTATATACAGGGGGTACTAGTACCGAGTTAGTGTGGAGGCTATATACAGGGGTACTAGTACCGAGTTAGTGTGGAGGCTATATACAGGGGTACTAGTACCGAGTTAGTGTGGAGGCTATATACAGGGGTACTAGTACCGAGTTAGTGTGGAGGCTATATACAGGGGTACTAGTACCGAGTTAGTGTGGAGGCTATATACAGGGGTACTAGTACCGAGTTAGTGTGGAGGCTATATACAGGGGGTACTAGTACCGAGTTAGTGTGGAGGCTATATACAGGGGTACTAGTACCGAGTTAGTGTGGAGGCTATATACAGGGGTACTAGTACCGAGTTAGTGTGGAGGCTATATACAGGGGTACTAGTACCGAGTTAGTGTGGAGGCTATATACAGGGGTACTAGTACCGAGTTAGTGTGGAGGCTATATACAGGGGGTACTGGTACCGAGTCAGTGTGGAGGCTATATACAGGGGGTACTAGTACCGAGTTAGTGTGGAGGCTATATACAGGGGTACTAGTACCGAGTTAGTGTGGAGGCTATATACAGGGGTACTAGTACCGAGTTAGTGTGGAGGCTATATACAGGGGGTACTAGTACCGAGTTAGTGTGGAGGCTATATACAGGGGTACTGGTACTGAGTTAGTGTGGAGGCTATATACAGGGGTACTGGTACGAGTTAGTGTGGAGGCTATATACAGGGGTACTAGTACCGAGTTAGTGTGGAGGCTATATACAGGGGTACTAGTACCGAGTTAGTGTGGAGGCTATATACAGGGGGTACTAGTACCGAGTTAGTGTGGAGCTATATACAGGGGTACTAGTACCGAGTTAGTGTGGAGGCTATATACAGGGGTACTAGTATATACAGGGATCCGAGTTAGTGTGGAGGCTATATACAGGGGTACTGGTACCGAGTTAGTGTGGAGGCTATATACAGGGGGTACTGGTACCGAGTTAGTGTGGAGGCTATATACAGGGGGTACTAGTACCGAGTTAGTGTGGAGGCTATGTACAGGGGTACTGTACCGAGTTAGTGTGGAGGCTATATACAGGGGTACTAGTACCGAGTTAGTGTGGAGGCTATATACAGGGGTACTAGTACCGAGTTAGTGTGGAGGCTATATACAGGGGGTACTAGTACCGAGTCAGTGTGGAGGCTATATACAGGGGGTACTAGTACCGAGTTAGTGTG
>NW_025748610.1:0-32760 GCF_021184085.1 Oncorhynchus gorbuscha
CTGCTCAACTAACCAGGACAATACTGCTCTGCTCTGCTCAACTAACCAGGACAATACTGCTCTGCTCAACTAACCAGGACAATACTGCTCTGCTCTGTTCAACTAACCAGGACAATACTGCTCTGCTCTGTTCAACTAACCAGGACAATACTGCTCTGCTCTGCTCAACTAACCTGTGACAAATACTGCTCTGCTCAACTAACCAGGACAATACTGCTCTGCTCTGTTCAACTAACCAGGACAATACTGCTCTGCTCTGCTCTGCTCAACTAACCAGGATACTGCTCTGGTCAACTAACCAGGATACTGCTCTGGTCAACCAACCAGGACAATACTGCTCTGCCTGCTCAACTAACCAGGACAATACTGCTCTGCTCTGCCCAACTAACCAGGACAATACTGCTCTGCTCTGTTCAACTAACCAGGACAATACTGCTCTGCTCTGCTCAACTAACCAGGACAATACTGCTCTGCTCTGCTCAACTAACCAGGACAATACTGCTCTGCTCTGCTCAACTAACCAGGACAATACTGCTCTGCTCTGTTCAACTAACCAGGACAATACTGCTCTGTTCAACTAACCAGGACAATACTGCTCTGCTCTGCTCAACTAACCAGGACAATACTGCTCTGCTCAACTAACCAGGACAATACTGCTCTGCTCAACTAACCAGGACAATACTGCTCTGTTCAACTAACCAGGACAATACTGCTCTGTTCAACTAACCAGGACAATACTGCTCTGTTCAACTAACCAGGACAATACTGCTCTGCTCAACTAACCAGGACAATACTGCTCTGCTCAACTAACCAGGACAATACTGCTCTGCTCAACTAACCAGGACAATACTGCTCTGCTCAACTAACCAGGACAATAATGCTCTGCTCAACTAACCAGGACAATACTGCTCTGCTCAACTAACCAGGACAATACTGCTCTGCTCAACTAACCAGGACAATACTGCTCTGCTCAACTAACCAGGACAATTCTGCTCTGTTCAACTAACCAGGACAATACTGCTCTGCTCAACTAACCAGGACAATACTGCTCTGCTCAACTAACCAGGACAATACTGCTCTGCTCAACTAACCAGGACAATACTGCTCTGCTCTGTTCAACTAACCAGGACAATACTGCTCTGTTCAACTAACCAGGACAATACTGCTCTGCTCTGTTCAACTAACCAGGACAATACTGCTCTGCTCAACTAACCAGGACAATAATGCTCTGCTCTGTTCAACTAACCAGGACAATACTGCTCTGCTCTGTTCAACTAACCAGGACAATACTGCTCTGCTCTGTTCAACTAACCAGGACAATACTGCTCTGCTCTGTTCAACTAACCAGGACAATACTGCTCTGCTCTGTTCAACTAACCAGGACAATACTGCTCTGCTCTGTTCAACTAACCAGGACAATACTGCTCTGTGTCAACTAACCAGGACAATACTGCTCTGCTCTGTTCAACTAACCAGGACAATACTGCTCTGCTCTGTTCAACTAACCAGACAATACTGCTCTGCTCTGCTCAACTAACCAGGACAATACTGCTCTGCTCAACTAACCAGGACAATACTGCTCTGCTCAACTAACCAGGACAATACTGCTCTGTTCAACTAACCAGGACAATACTGCTCTGTTCAACTAACCAGGACAATACTGCTCTGTTCAACCAACCAGGACAATACTGCTCTGTTCAACTAATACTGCTCTGTTCAACTAACCAGGACAATACTGCTCTGCTCAACTAACCAGGACAATACTGCTCTGCTCAACTAACCTTGGTGACAATACTGCCTCTGCTCTACTAACCAGGACATTGTTTGCCTGGGACCAACTAGGACAATACTGCTTCTGCTCAACTAAATTGTGACAATAATGTTTCTGCTCAATTCAATTCAGACAATACTGCTCTGCTCACCCAATTCAGATACAAGTTTCCTGCTCAACTAACTAGACAATACTGCTCTGCTCAACTAACCAGGACAATTCTGCTCTGTTCAACTAACCAGGACAATACTGCTGCTCAACTAACCAGGACAATACTGCTCTGCTTCAACTAACCAGGACACATACTGCTCTGCTCAACTAACCAGGACAATACTGCTCTGCTCTGTTCAACTAACCAGGACAATACTGCTCTGTTCAACTAACCAGGACAATACTGCTCTGCTCTGTTCCACTAACCAGGACAATACTGCTCTGCTCAACTAACCAGGACAATAATGCTCTTGCTCTGTTCAACCAACCAGACAATACTGCTCTGCCTGTTCAACCAACCAGGACAATACTGCTCTGCTCTGTTCAACTAACCAGGACAATACTGCTCTGCTCTGTTCAACTAACCAGACAATACTGCTCTGTTCAACTAACCAGGACAATACTGCTCTGCTCTGTTCAACTAACCAGGACAATACTGCTCTGCTCTGTTCAACTAACCAGACAATACTGCTCTGCTCTGTTCAACTGGGAACCAGGACAATACTGCTCTGCTCTGTTCAACTAACCAGGACAATACTGCTCTGTTCAACCAACCAGGACAATACTGCTCTGCTCTGTTCAACTAACCAGACAATACTGCTCTGCTCTGCTTCAACTAACCAGACAATACTGCTCTGTTCAACTAACCAGGACAATACTGCTCTGTTCAACTAACCAGACAATACTGCTCTGCTCAACTAACCAGGACAATACTGCTCACTTAACTAAACCAGGACAATACTGCTCTTGCTCAACTAACCAGGACATTGTTTCTGCCCACCCACCAGGACAATACTGTTTCTGTTTCAATTCAATTCAGACAATAATGCTTCGCTCAACTAACCAGGACAATACTGCTCTGCTCAACCAACCAGGACAATACTGCTCTGCTCAACTAACCAGACAATACTGCTCTGCTCAACCAACCAGGACAATTATGCTCTGTTCAACTAACCAGGACAATACTGCTCTGCTCAACTAACCAGGACAATACTGCTCTGCTCAACTAACCAGTGACAATACTGCTCTGCCTAACCAACCAGGACAATACTGCTCGTTCAACTAACCAGGACAATACTGTTCAACTAACCAGGACATATACTGCTCTGCTCTGTTCAACTAACCAGACAATACTGCCTGCTCTGTTCAAACTAACCAGGACAATGCTCTGCTCTGTTCAACTAACCAGGACAATACTGCTGTTCAACTGCCTCTGTTCAACTAACCAGGCACAATACTGCTCTGCTCTGTTCAACTAACCAGACAATACTGCTCTGCTCTGTTCAACTAACCAGGACAATACTGCTGCTCGTTCAACCAACCAGACAATACTGCTCTGCCTGTTCAACCAACCAGACAATAATGCTCTGCCTGTTCAACTAAACCAGACAATACTGCTCTGCCTCTCTGTTCAACCAACCAGGACAATACTGCTCTGCTCTGTTCAACTAACCAGGACAATACTGCTCTGTTCAACTAATCAGGACAATACTGCTCTGCTCTGCCTCAACTAACCAGGACAATACTGCTCTGCTCTTCAACTAACCAGGACAATACTGCTCTGCTCTGCTCAACCAACCAGACAATAATGCTCTGCTCTGCTCAACCAACCAGGACAATACTGTTTGTCCTGTCCAACTCAAATTGGTAATACTGCTCTGCTCAATTAACCAGGACAATACTTTCTGTTCAACTAACCAGACAATACTGCTCTGCTCTGTTCAACTAACCAGGACAATACTGCTCTGTTCAACTAACCAGACAATACTGCTCTTCTGTTCAACTAACCAGGGATATACTGTTTCTGGTCAATCTAACCAGGACAATACTGCTCGGGTCAACTAACCAGGACAATACTGCTTTGGTTTCTGCTCATCCAATTCAGGACAATACTGCTCTGCTCTGTTCAACTAACCAGGACAATACTGCTCTGCTCTGTTCAACTAACCAGGACAATACTGCTCTGCTCTGTTCAACTAACCAGGACAATACTGCTCTGCTCTGTTCAACTAACCAGGACAATACTGCTCTGTTCAACTAACCAGGACAATACTGCTCTGCTCTGCTCAACTAACCAGGACAATACTGCTCTGTTCAACTAACCAGGACAATACTGCTCTGTTCAACTAACCAGGACAATACTGCTCTGCTCAACTAACCAGGACAATACTGCTCTGCTCAACTAACCAGGACAATACTGCTCTGCTCAACTAACCAGGACAATACTGCTCTGCTCAACTAACCAGGACAATACTGCTCTGCTCAACTAACCAGGACAATAATGCTCTGCTCAACTAACCAGGACAATACTGCTCTGCTCAACTAACCAGGACAATACTGCTCTGCTCAACTAACCAGGACAATACTGCTCTGCTCAACTAACCAGGACAATACAACTCTGACAACTAACCAGACTCTGCTCTGCTCAACTAACCAGGACAATAACTGCTCTGCTCAACTAACCAGGACAATACTGCTCTGCTCAACTAACCAGGACAATACTGCTCTGCTCTGCTCAACTAACCAGGACAATACTGCTCTGCTCTGCTCAACTACCCAGGATAATACTGTTTCTGTTTGCTTCAATTCAACTAGACAATACTGTTTCTGCTTCAACTAAATTCAGACAATAATGCTCTGCTTCTGCTTCACCAATTCAGGACACAATGCTTCTGCTCGTTTCACCCACCAGGAAGACAATACTGCTCTGCTTCAATTCAATTCAGGATAATACTGCTCTGCTCTGTTCAACTAACCAGGACAATACTGCTCTGCTCTGTTCAACTAACCAGGACAATACTGCTCTGCTCTGCTCAACTAACCAGACAATTCTGCCTCAACTAACCAGGACAATACTGCTCTGCTCTTGTTTCAATCAATTCAGGACAATACTGCTCTGCTCTTCACCCAATTCAGGACAATACTGCTCTGCTCTGTTCAACCACCAGGACAATACTGCTCTGCTCTGCTCAACTAACCAGGACAATACTGCTCTGCTCTGTTCAACTAACCAGGACAATACTGCTCTGCTCTGTTCAACTAACCAGGACAATACTGCTCTGCTCAACTAACCAGGACAATACTGCTCTGCTCTGTTCAACTAACCAGGACAATACTGCTCTGGGCTCAACCAACCAGGACAATACTGCTCTGCTCTGTTCAACTAACCAGGACAATACTGCTCTGCTCAACTAACCAGGACAATACTGCTCTGCTCAACCAACCAGGACAATACTGCTCTGCTCTCCGTTCAACTAACCAGACAATACTGCTCTGCCCAACTAACCAGGACACAATACTGCTCTGCTCTGCTCAACTAACCAGGACAATACTGCTCTGCTCAACTAACCAGGACAATACTGCTCTGCTCTGTTCAACCAATCCGTGACAATACTGCTCTGCTCAACTAACCAGGACAATACTGCTCTGCTCTGTTCAACTAACCAGACAATACTGCTCTGCTCAACTAACCAGGACAATACTGCTCTGCTCTGCTCTGTTCAACTAACCAGACATACTGCTCTGCTCAACTAACCAGGACAATCTGCTCTGCTCAACTAACCAGACAATACTGCTCTGCTCAACTAACCAGGACAATACTGCTCTGCTCTGCTCAACTAACCAGGACAATACTGTCTGCTCTGCTCAACTAACCCACTGCTCTGCTCAACTAACCAGACAATACTGCTCTGCCTAACCAACCAGGACAACTCAACCAATACTGCTCTGGACAATACTGCTCTGTTCAACTAACCAGGGACAATAATGCTCTGCTCAACTAACCAGGACAATACTGCTCTGCTCTGCTCAACTAACCAGGACAATAATGCTCTGCTCAACTAACCAGGACAATACTGCTCTGCTCAACTAACCAGGACAATACTGCTCTGCTCTGCTCAACTAACCAGGACAATACTGCTCTGCTCTGCTCAACTAACCAGGACAATAATGCTCTGCTCAACCAACCAGGACAATACTGCTCTGCTCAACTAACCAGGACAATACTGCTCTGCTCTGCTCAACTAACCAGGACAATACCGGCTCTGCTCTGCTCAACTAACCAGGACAATAATGCTCTGCTCAACAACCAGGACAATACTGCTCTGCTCTGTTCAACTAACCAGGACAATACTGCTCTGTTCAACTAACCAGGACAATACTGCTCTGCTCAACTAACCAGGACAATACTGCTCTGCTCTGCTCAACTAACCAGGACAATACTGCTCTGCTCTGCTCAACTAACCAGGACAATACTGCTCTGCTCAACTAACCAGGACAATACTGCTCTGCTCAACTAACCAGGACAATACTGCTCTGCTCTGCTCAACTAACCAGGACAATACTGCTCTGCTCAACTAACCAGGACAATACTGCTCTGCTCTGCTCAACTAACCAGGACAATACTGCTCTGCTCTGCTCAACTAACCAGGACAATACTGCTCTGCTCAACTAACCAGGACAATACTGCTCTGCTCAACTAACCAGGACAATACTGCTCTGCTCAACTAACCAGGACAATACTGCTCTGCTCAACTAACCAGGACAATACTGCTCTGCTCAACTAACCAGGACAATACTGCTCTGCTCTGTTCAACTAACCAGGACAATACTGCTCTGCTCTGCTCAACTAACCAGGACAATACTGCTCTGCTCAACTAACCAGGACAATACTGCTCTGCTCTGTTCAACTAACCAGGACAATACTGCTCTGCTCTGCTCAACTAACCAGGACAATACTGCTCTGCTCTGCTCAACTAACCAGGACAATACTGCTCTGCTCTGTTCAACTAACCAGGACAATACTGCTCTGGTCAACTAACCAGGACAATACTGCTCTGCTCTGTTCAACTAACCAGGACAATACTGCTCTGCTCTGTTCAACTAACCAGGACAATACTGCTCTGTTCAACTAACCAGGACAATACTGCTCTGCTCTGTTCAACTAACCAGGACAATACTGCTCTGCTCTGTTCAACTAACCAGGACAATACTGCTCTGCTCTGTTCAACTAACCAGGACAATACTGCTCTGCTCAACTAACCAGGACAATACTGCTCTGCTCAACTAACCAGGACAATACTGCTCTGCTCTGTTCAACTAACCAGGACAATACTGCTCTGCTCAACTAACCAGGACAATACTGCTCTGCTCAACTAACCAGGACAATACTGCTCTGCTCTGTTCAACTAACCAGGACAATACTGCTCTGCTCAACTAACCAGGACAATACTGCTCTGCTCTGCGCAACTAACCAGGACAATACTGCTCTGCTCAACTAACCAGGACAATACTGCTCTGTTCAACTAACCAGGACAATACTGCTCTGCTCTGTTCAACTAACCAGGACAATACTGCTCTGCTCTGCTCAACTAACCAGGACAATACTGCTCTGCTCTGTTCAGCGACAGCATTGATTAAACAGATCAACTCCACAGGTCAGTACTGCTCTGCTCTGCTCAGCGACAGCATTGATTAAACAGATCAACTCCACAGGACAGTACTGCTCTGCTCTGCTCAGCGACAGCATTGATTAAACAGATCAACTCCACAGGACAGTACTGCTCTGCTCTGCTCAGCGACAGCATTGATTAAACAGATCAACTCCACAGGACAGTACTGCTCTGCTCTGTTCAGCGACAGCATTGATTAAACAGATCAACTCCACAGGACAGTACTGCTCTGCTCTGTTCAGCGACAGCATTGATTAAACAGATCAACTCCACAGGTCAGTACTGCTCTGCTCTGCTCAGCGACAGCATTGATTAAACAGATCAACTCACAGGTCAGTACTGCTCTGCTCTGCTCAGCGACAGCATTGATTAAACAGATCAACTCCACAGGTCAGTACTGCTCTGCTCTGCTCAGCGACAGCATTGATTAAAACAGATCAACTCCACAGGACAGTACTGCTCTGCTCTGCTCAGCGACAGCATTGATTAAACAGATCAACTCCACAGGACAGTACTGCTCTGCTCTGTTCAGCGACAGCATTGATTAAACAGATCAACTCCACAGGACAGTACTGCTCTGCTCTGCTCAGCGACAGCATTGATTAAACAGATCAACTCCACAGGACAGTACTGCTCTGCTCTGCTCAGCGACAGCATTGATTAAACAGATCAACTAACCAGGACAGTACTGCTCTGCTCTGTTCAGCGACAGCATTGATTAAACAGATCAACTCCACAGGTCAGTACTGCTCTGCTCAGCGACAGCATTGATTAAACAGATCAACTCCACAGGACAGTACTGCTCTGCTCTGCTCAGCGACAGCATTGATTAAACAGATCAACTCCACAGGACAGTACTGCTCTGCTCTGCTCAGCGACAGCATTGATTAAACAGATCAACTCCACAGGACAGTACTGCTCTGCTCTGTTCAGCGACAGCATTGATTAAACAGATCAACTCCACAGGACAGTACTGCTCTGCTCTGTTCAGCGACAGCATTGATTAAACAGATCAACTCCACAGGTCAGTACTGCTCTGCTCTGCTCAGCGACAGCATTGATTAAACAGATCAACTCCACAGGTCAGTACTGCTCTGCTCTGCTCAGCGACAGCATTGATTAAACAGATCAACTCCACAGGTCAGTACTGCTCTGCTCTGCTCAGCGACAGCATTGATTAAACAGATCAACTCCACAGGACAGTACTGCTCTGCTCTGCTCAGCGACAGCATTGATTAAACAGATCAACTCCACAGGACAGTACTGCTCTGCTCTGTTCAGCGACAGCATTGATTAAACAGATCAACTCCACAGGACAGTACTGCTCTGCTCTGCTCAGCGACAGCATTGATTAAACAGATCAACTCCACAGGACAGTACTGCTCTGCTCTGCTCAGCGACAGCATTGATTAAACAGATCAACTCCACAGGACAGTACTGCTCTGCTCTGCTCAGCGACAGCATTGATTAAACAGATCAACTCCACAGGACAGTACTGCTCTGCTCTGTTCAGCGACAGCATTGATTAAACAGATCAACTCCACAGGACAGTACTGCTCTGCTCTGCTCTGCGACAGCATTGATTAAACAGATCAACTCCACAGGACAGTACTGCTCTGCTCTGCTCTGCGACAGCATTGATTAAACAGATCAACTCCACAGGACAGTACTGCTCTGCTCTGTTCAGCGACAGCATTGATTAAACAGATCAACTCCACAGGTCAGTACTGCTCTGCTCTGCTCAGCGACAGCATTGATTAAACAGATCATCTCCACAGGACAGTACTGCTCTGCTCTGCTCAGCGACAGCATTGATTAAACAGATCAACTCCACAGGACAGTACTGCTCTGCTCTGCTCAGCGACAGCATTGATTAAACAGATCAACTCCACAGGTCATCTGGATGCTTCCAACTATTTTATGGATCTTATTCACCAACAAATCAAACTCTGTTATTGAGATGCTACTTTTTTTCATTTGCCACGTCTATGCTCAGCCATAATGTCATTCACAGTAAGCCTAGCCCCCTATATCAGAGTGAATGCTATTGAAGAATTCTCTAGAACAATGTGGACTGAAAATGGGCTCAAGACATCATATTTGACAAAGATGGTATAGATGGTCTACATATTCGTTATTCTGTTTCTGTAAGCTGTTTAACAAACCCTAACGGATTAACATTAGAGTTTAGAGTAGGAATTAGAGTTGTTTCCAAGGCAAAGACGTAAAAGACCCATGAATACACAACTTGAAACAACCACATATTGAGCCATGGGAACACGTTCTGATTGGCCAGTGAGGAGCCAAACCCTGACACACCCACAACTTGTTCATTAATCAAAACCTATCCCTTTAGCCAATGCCGATAACTGTGCTTGCGTTTAATTGCATGAAGATTTCTGACACACTCTTGAACCTATAGCGCTACTGCCCAACACTTAGATTACCCGTTGAATTTGGTTTGTTAAAATAGAGCTTTTTTTAGTATCAGAGCTGTTTGAAAAGAACGCCTGGAAATGTCAGCCTGTTTTGGTGGGATGGAGTTTTGGCCTGCATGGTGACATCACAAAGGGGGTAAATTAGTTGAAGCACCAATAAGAAAGAGTTCCAAACCTCTCTCTACCAATAAAACCTAGTTTTCAGTTTTCCTCTTCCTCACTCAGACCACTCCCAGACAGTCCTAGCAAAATTGAGAAATTGCTCTTTTCTAAGAAGCTATTTTTTTGTTTGTTTTTGACCATTTGAATTGAAAACAATTACCGTAAAGCTACCTTTCAACTGTTCTGCCTTATTATTATTCGACCATGCTGGTCATTTATGAACATTTGAACATCTTGGCCATGTTCCACCCGGCACAGCCAGAAGAGGACTGGCCACCCCTCATAGCCTGGTTCCTCTCTAGGTTTATAATCTCCACCCGGCACAGCCAGAAGAGGACTGGCCACCCCTCATAGCCTGGTTCCTCTCTAGGTTTATAATCTCCACCCGGCACATCCAGAAGAGGACTGGCCACCCCTCATAGCCTGGTTCCTCTCTAGGTTTCTTCCTAGGTTTTGTCCTTATCTAGGGAGTTTTTCCTAGCCACCGTGCTTCTACACCTGCATTGCTTGCTGTTTGGGTTTTTAGGCTGGGTTTCTGTACAGCACTTTGAGATATCAGCTGATGTACGAAGGGCTATATAAATACATTTGATTTGTTACCCAGAAATGATTTGATGTTGAGATAAACATGTCTGAATTGGCCGTGTAGCCCTGTAACACTCACTCCTGTATAAGGGGTTGAAAATGACACTAATGAGCGCAGAAATGGGAACCTCAGAGCTCAGGCTCTGTCCTTCACAGGAGCTGTATGGGTTTATACTGACAGATGTTCTGAATTTGAGCACTCGAGCGACAAGACGTTGCCCCCATCTCTTCCTGTTCCTGCTAATAGGGCAACTTTTTTGGCAAATGTTTTGTTGTCTGAGTGAAGGAAATGCTGTAATAAAAGGGATCAATGCATTTTGAAAGATGAAATGTTGAAGAATATAATGAATTGATTCGATGTTATACAAGCAGAGCCAAATACCTGTGAATCCAAATGTGCACTTCACATTTTCCATATCGTAAAACTAATTTCATGTACATTGTCAACGTTTATGGTGATCACTATGTACAGTTAGAAGATGACGTGTCGTCACGCCCCGGGTCGTTCTGAACCGAATGAGCCTATGTTTGATTATTGTGGAGAAACTCTGTGCCGCACCTGAATCCTACACGACTCCAACACCATCAATAACTTTGCTGACAACACAATAGTGGTAGGACCTGATCACCGACAACGATGAGACGGCCTACAGGGAGGAGGTCAGAGAACTGGCAGTGTGGTGCCAGGACAACAACCTCTCCTCAACGATGAGACAGCCTATAGAGAGGTCAGAGAACTGGCAGTGTGGTGCCAGGACAACAACCTCTCCCTCAATGGTAGGAAGACAAAGGAGCTGATCGTGGACAACAGGAAATGTCGGTCCGAACTCATTAACAACGGGGCTGTAGTGGAGCGGGTCGAGAATTTCGAGTTCCTTGGTGTCCACATCACCAACGGACTATCATGGACCAGACACACCAAGACAGTTGTGAAGAGGGCCCGACAATGCCTTTTCCCCCTCAGGAGACTGAAAAGATTTGGCACAGGTCCCCAGATCCTCAAAAAGTTCTTACAGCTGCACCATCGAGAGCATCCTGACCGGTTGTATCACCGCCTGGTACGGCAACTACTCGGCATCTGTAAGGTGCTACAGAGGGTAGTGCGAACGGCCCCAGTACATCACTGGGGCCAAGCTCCTGCCATCCAGGACCTCTACAATAGGTAGTGTCAGAGGAAGACTCAACACATTGTCAAAGACCAGTCACACAAGCCATAGACTGTTCTCTCTGCTACCACACGGAAGTGGTACCGGAGCGCCAAGTCTAGGTCCAAAAGGCTCCTTAACAGCTTCTACCCACAAGCCATCAGATTATTTACCCCCCATTTTGTTTTTACACTGCTGCTACTCACGTTAACCCCCACCTCAACTAACCTGTACTACTGTTTATTATCTATAGTCACTTTAACCCCCACCTCAACTAACCTGTACTACTGTTTATTATCTATAGTCACTTCACCCCCCACCTCAACTAACCTGTACTACTGTTTATTATCTATAGTCACTTTAACCCCCCACCTCAACTAACCTGTACTACTGTTTATTATCTATAGTCACCTCACCCCCCACCTCAACTAACCTGTACTACTGTTTATTATCTATAGTCACCCCCTCACCTCAACTAACCTGTACTACTGTTTATTATCTATAGTCACTTTAACCCCCCACCTCAACTAACCTGTACTACTGTTTATTATCTATAGTCACTTTAACCCCCACCTCAACTAACCTGTACTACTGTTTATTACCTATAGTCACTTCACCCCCCACCTCAACTAACCTGTACTACTGTTTATTATCTATAGTCACCTCACCCCCCACCTCAACTAACCTGTACTACTGTTTATTATCTATAGTCACCTCACCCCCCACCTCAACTAACCTGTACTACTGTTTATTATCTATAGTCACTTTAACCCCCACCTCAACTAACCTGTACTACTGTTTATTATCTATAGTCACCTCACCCCCCCACCTCAACTAACCTGTACTACTGTTTATTATCTATAGTCACTTTAACCCCCCACCTCAACTAACCTGTACTACTGTTTATTATCTATAGTCACTTTAACCCCCCACCTCAACTAACCTGTACTAATGTTTATTATCTATAGTCACCCCCCACCTCAACTAACCTGTACTACTGTTTATTATCTATAGTCACCCCCACCTCAACTAACCTGTACTAATGTTTATTATCTATAGTCACCCCCCCCACCTCAACTAACCTGTACTACTGTTTATTATCTATAGTCACCCCCCACCTCAACTAACCTGTACTACTGTTTATTACCTATAGTCACTTTAACCCCCCACCTCAACTAACCTGTACTACTGTTTATTATCTATAGTCACCCCCCCACCTCAACTAACCTGTACTACTGTTTATTATCTATAGTCACTTTAACCCCCACCTCAACTAACCTGTACTACTGTTTATTATCTATAGTCACTTCACCCCCCACCTCAACTAACCTGTACTACTGTTTATTATCTATAGTCACTTTAACCCCCCACCTCAACTAACCTGTACTACTGTTTATTATCTATAGTCACCTCACCCCCACCTCAACTAACCTGTACTACTGTTTATTATCTATAGTCACTTTAACCCCCACCTCAACTAACCTGTACTACTGTTTATTATCTATAGTCACCTCACCCCCCACCTCAACTAACCTGTACTACTGTTTATTATCTATAGTCACTTTAACCCCCCCACCTCAACTAACCTGTACTACTGTTTATTATCTATAGTCACCCCCCCACCTCAACTAACCTGTACTACTGTTTATTATCTATAGTCACTTCACCCCCCACCTCAACTAACCTGTACTACTGTTTATTATCTATAGTCACTTTAACCCCCCACCTCAACTAACCTGTACTACTGTTTATTATCTATAGTCACTTTAACCCCCCACCTCAACTAACCTGTACTACTGTTTATTATCTATAGTCACTTTAACCCCCACCTCAACTAACCTGTACTACTGTTTATTATCTATAGTCACTTTAACCCCCCACCTCAACTAACCTGTACTACTGTTTATTATCTATAGTCACTTTAACCCCCCACCTCAACTAACCTGTACTACTGTTTATTATCTATAGTCACTTTAACCCCCCACCTCAACTAACCTGTACTACTGTTTTTATTATCTATAGTCACTTCACCCCCCACCTCAACTAACCTGTACTACTGTTTATTATCTATAGTCACCCCCACCTCAACTAACCTGTACTACTGTTTATTATCTATAGTCACTCACCCCCCTCAACTAACCTGTACTACTGTTTATTATCTATAGTCACTTTAACCCCCCCCACCTCAACTAACCTGTACTACTGTTTATTATCTATAGTCACTTTAACCCCCCACCTCAACTAACCTGTACTACTGTTTATTATCTATAGTCACTTTAACCCCCCACCTCAACTAACCTGTACTACTGTTTATTATCTATAGTCACCTCACCCCCCTCAACTAACCTGTACTACTGTTTATTATCTATAGTCACTTTAACCCCCCACCTCAACTAACCTGTACTACTGTTTATTATCTATAGTCACCTCACCCCCCACCTCAACTAACCTGTACTACTGTTTATTACCTATAGTCACCTCACCCCACCACCTCAACTAACCTGTACTACTGTTTATTATCTATAGTCACTTTAACCCCCACCTCAACTAACCTGTACTACTGTTTATTATCTATAGTCACTTCACCCCCCACCTCAACTAACCTGTACTACTGTTTATTATCTATAGTCACTTTAACCCCCACCTCAACTAACCTGTACTACTGTTTATTATCTATAGTCACTTTAACCCCCCACCTCAAATAACCTGTACTACTGTTTATTATCTATAGTCACCCCCCACCTCAACTAACCTGTACTACTGTTTATTATCTATAGTCACTTTAACCCCCCACCTCAACTAACCTGTACTACTGTTTATTATCTATAGTCACTTCACCCCCCCCACCTCAACTAACCTGTACTACTGTTTATTATCTATAGTCACTTTAACCCCCCACCTCAACTAACCTGTACTACTGTTTATTATCTATAGTCACTTTAACCCCCCACCTCAAATAACCTGTACTACTGTTTATTATCTATAGTCACCCCCCACCTCAACTAACCTGTACTACTGTTTATTATCTATAGTCACTTTAACCCCCCACCTCAACTAACCTGTACTACTGTTTATTATCTATAGTCACTTTAACCCCCCCACCTCAACTAACCTGTACTACTGTTTATTATCTATAGTCACTTTAACCCCCACCTACATGTACAAATTACCTCGACTAGCCTGTACCCCTGCACACTGACTAGGTACCGTTACCTCCTGTATATAGCCTCCACATTGACTCTGTACCGTAATCCCCTGTATATAGCCTCCACATTGACTCTGTACCGTAATACCCTGTATATAGCCTCCACATTGACTCTGTACCGTAATACCCTGTATATAGCCTCCACATTGACTCTGTACCGTAATCCCCTGTATATAGCCTCCACATTGACTCTGTACCGGTACCCCCTGTATATAGCCTCCACATTGACTCTGTACCGGTACCCCCTGTATATAGCCTCCACATTGACTCTGTACCAGTACCCCCTGTATATAGCCTCCACATTGACTCTGTACCGTAACACCCTGTATATAGCCTCCACATTGACTCTGTACCGGTACCCCCCTGTATATAGCCTCCACATTGACTCTGTACCGGTACCCCCTGTATATAGCCTCCACATTGACTCTGTACCAGTACCCCCTGTATATAGCCTCCACATTGACTCTGTACCAGTACCCCTGTATATAGCCTCCACATTGACTCTGTACCAGTACCCCTGTATATAGCCTCCACATTGACTCTGTACCAGTACCCCCTGTATATAGCCTCCACATTGACTCTGTACCGTAATACCCTGTATATAGCCTCCACATTGACTCTGTACCAGTACCCCCTGTATATAGTCTCCACATTGACTCTGTACCGGTACCCCCTGTATATAGCCTCCACATTGACTCTGTACCGGAAACCCCTGTACATAGCCTCCACATTGACTCCGTACCGGTACCCCCTGTATATAGCCTACACACGGACTCTGTACCGGTACCCCCTGTATATAGCCTCCACATTGACTCTGTACCGGTACCCCCCTGTATATAGCCTCCACATTGACTCTGTACCGTAATACCCTGTATATAGCCTCCACATTGACTCTGTACCGTACCCCCTGTATATAGTCTCCACATTGACTCTGTACCGGTACCCCCTGTATATAGCCTCCACATTGACTCTGTACCGAAACCCTGTATATAGCCTCCACATTGACTCCGTACCGGTACCCCTGTATATAGCCTACACACAGACTCTGTACCGGTACCCCTGTATATAGCCTCACATTGACTCTGTACCGGTACCCCTGTATATAGCCTCCACATTGACTCTGTACCGGAAACCCCTGTATATAGTCTCCACATTGACTCTGAAACCGTAATACCCTGTATAAAGCCTCACATTGACTCTGTACCGGTACCCCCTGTATATAGCCTCCACATTGACTCTGTACCGTAATACCCTGTATATAGTCTCCACATTGACTCTGTACCGTAATACCCTGTATATAGCCTCCACACTGACTCTGTAACGGTAGCCCCTGTATATAGCCTCCACATTGACTCTGTACCGTAACACCCTGTATATAGCCTCCACACTGACTCTGTACCATTACCCCCTGTATACAGCCTCCACACGGACTCTGTACCATTACCCCCTGTATACGGCCTCCACACTGACTCTGTACCATTACCCCTGTATACAGCCTCCACACTGACTCTGTACCAGTACCCCTGTATATAGCCTCCACACTGACTCTGTACCATTACCCCTGTATACAGCCTCCACACTGACTCTGTACCAGTACCCCTGTATACGGCCTCCACACTGACTCTGTACCATTACCCCTGTATATAGCCTCCACACTGACTCTGTACCAGTACCCCTGTATACAGCCTCCACACTGACTCTGTACCAGTACCCCTGTATACAGCCTCCACACTGACTCTGTACCATTACCCCTGTATACAGCCTCCACACTGACTCTGTACCAGTACCCCTGTATACAGCCTCCACACTGACTCTGTACCAGTACCCCCTGTATACAGCCTCCACACTGACTCTGTACCAGTACCCCCTGTATACAGCCTCCACACTGACTCTGTACCAGTACCCTGTATACAGCCTCCACACTGACTCTGTACCATTACCCCTGTATACAGCCTCCACACTGACTCTGTACCAGTACCCCTGTATATAGCCTCCACACTGACTCTGTACCATTACCCCTGTATACAGCCTCCACACTGACTCTGTACCATTACCCCTGTATACAGCCTCCACACTGACTCTGTACCAGTACCCCTGTATACAGCCTCCACACTGACTCTGTACCATTACCCCCTGTATACAGCCTCCACACTGACTCTGTACCAGTACCCCTGTATACAGCCTCCACACTGACTCTGTACCATTACCCCCTGTATACAGCCTCCACACTGACTCTGTACCAGTACCCCTGTATACAGCCTCCACACTGACTCTGTACCAGTACCCTGTATACAGCCTCCACACTGACTCTGTACCATTACCCCTGTATACAGCCTCCACACTGACTCTGTACCAGTACCCCCTGTATATAGCCTCCACACTGACTCTGTACCATTACCCCCTGTATATAGCCTCCACATTGACTCTGTACCGTAATACCCTGTATATAGCCTCCACATGTATTAACAGATTGAGATGTATAAACAGATTAAGATGTAGAAACAGATTGAATCAGTGATAAATGGACCGTTTCTGGACTGCGGAATCAATAACAGTAATTGTGTGATGGCGGGGAAGCAGGTGTCACGTTCTGACCTTTATTTCCTTTGTTTTGTCATTATTTAGTATGTTCAGGGCGTGAGTTGGGGTGGGCAGTCTATGTTTGTTTTTCTATGATTTGGGTATTTCTATGTTTCGGCCTAGTATGGTTCTCAATTAGAGGCAGGTGTCATTAGTTGTCTCTGAGAATCATACTTAGGTAGCTTGGGTTTCACTGTGTGTTTGTGGGTGATTGTTCCTGTCTCTGTGTTTTGCACCAGATAGGACTGTTTTAGGTTTCACTGTGTGTTTGTGGGTGATTGTTCCTGTCTCTGTGTTTGCACCAGATAGGACTGTTTAGGTTTCACTGTGTGTTTGTGGGTGATTGTTCCTGTCTCTGTGTTTTGCACCAGATAGGACTGTTTTGGGTTTCACTGTGTGTTTGTGGGTGATTGTTCCTGTCTCTGTGTTTTGCACCAGATAGGGCTGTTTTAGGTTTCACTGTGTGTTTGTGGGTGATTGTTCCTGTCTCTGTGTTTTGCACCAGATAGGACTGTTTAGGTTTCACTGTGTGTTTGTGGGTGATTGTTCCTGTCTCTGTGTTTTGCACCAGATAGGACTGTTTTAGGTTTCACTGTGTGTTTGTGGGTGATTGTTCCTGTCTCTGTGTTTTGCACCAGATAGGACTGTTTAGGTTTCACTGTGTGTTTGTGGGTGATTGTTCCTGTCTCTGTGTTTTGCACCAGATAGGACTGTTTTAGGTTTCACTGTGTGTTTGTGGGTGATTGTTCCTGTCTCTGTGTTTTGCACCAGATTGGACTGTTTTGGGTTTTCAGGTTTCTTGTTTTTTGTTAGTTTGTTCATGTGAAGTGGTTTATTAAACATGAATCAAAACAACCACGCTGCGCTTTGGTTCGCCTCTCCTTCAAGACAAGAAAACCGCTACAGCAGGGTTGTGTTCCAAACTTAACAACAACAAGTGTGCTCGCTCTAGTTCCTCAACGGCACCGCTAGGAGAGTTAACAACAACAAAAAACACTGTATAGTTGAAGTCTCTTTGAGTCATCACCCACGACTGCGTGGCCACCACCCCCAGTGGTGAGGGTAGGTAACAACATCTCCACCCCGCTGATCCTCAACACTGGGGCCCCACAAGGGTGCGTTCTGAGCCCTCTCCTGTACTCCCCTGTTCACCCACAACTGCGTGGCCACGCACGCTCCAACTCAATCATCAAGTTTGCGGAGGACACTACAGTGGTAGGCTTGATTACCAACAACGACGAGACGGCCTACAGGGAGGAGTTGAGGGCCTCGGAGTGTGGTGTCAGGAAAATAACCTCACACTCAACGTCAACAAAACTAAGGAGATGATGGTGGACTTCAGGAAACAGCAGAGGAAACACCCCCCTATCCACATCGATGGAACAGTAGTGGAGAGGGTAGTAAGTTTTAAGTTCCTCGGCGTACACATCACAGACAAACTGAATTGGTCCACGCACACAGACAGCGTCGTGAAGAAGGCGCAACAGAGCCTCTTCAACCTCAGGAGGCAGAAGAAATTTGTATTGTCACCAAAAGCACTCACAAACTTCTACAGATGCACAATCGAGAGCATCCTGTCGGGCTGTATCACCGCCTGGTACGGCAACTGCTCCGCCCTCAACCGTAAGGCTCTCCAGAGGATAGTGAGGTCTGCACAATGTATGTGACAAATACATTTGATTTGATTTAAAAGTGCATTAGGAAGTGCATTAGGAATTGCATTAGGAAGTGCATTAGGAAGTGTGCACACTTTGGAGAAGTGTGTGACCACTTGAAGTCACCAGTTAGACCTCTCAGTCAAACCCTTGTAATGGTTTTGCTTCATGTTGCACCTCCCCCGCACATTTTCCAAGAATATTCTCATCACGTTACAGTACAGTAAATGTAAAATGCACATCAAATCAACCGTGTAATGTTTGATTCAGTCTTGTATCAAGTCAACAGTTGTGTTTTCATAGAATATCCAAACGGTTCCCTTTCAATTGTTACCATGCTTATGCAATTTCATATTCCTTCTGTATTACACATAGAGAGTAAAGGGTTAATTCAGGTGGGAGTTTACTCTGTCAACCTGTCCAGGTAGAGCAGCCTGTACCACGGCACACTGACTAGCCTCCTTCTCCTAGGACAGTAAAGGGTTAATTCAGGTGTGGGAGTTTACTCTGTCAGGTAGAGCAGCCTGTACCACGGCACACTGACTAGCCTCCTTCTCCTAGGACAGTAATCAAATCAAATCAAATCAAATCAAATCAAATTTTATTTGTCACATACACATGGTTAGCAGATGTTAATGCGAGTGTAGCGAAATGCTTGTGCTTCTAGTTCCGACAATGCAGTGATAACCAACAAGTAATCTAACTAACAATTCCAAACTACTGTCTTATACACAGTGTAAGGGGATAAGGAACATGTACATAAGGATATATGAATGAGTGATGGTACAGAGCAGACATACAGTAGATGGTATCGAGTACAGTATATACATATGAGATGAGTGTGTAGACAAAGTAAACAAAGTGGCATAGTTAAAGTGGCTAGTGATACATGTGTTACATAAGGATGCAGTCGATGTTGTAGAGTACAGTATACATATGCATATGAGATTAATAATGTAGGGTAAGTAACATTATATAAGGTAGCATTGTTTAAAGTGGCTAGTGATATATTTACATCATTTCCCATCAATTCCCATTATTAAAATGGCTGGAGTTGGGTCAGTGTCAATGACAGTGTGTTGGCAGCAGCCACTCAATGTTAGTGGTGGCTATTTAACAGTCTGATGGCCTTGAGATAGAAGCTGTTTTTCAGTCTCTCGGTCCCCTTTGATGCACCTGACTGACCTCGCCTTCTGGATGATAGCGGGGTGAACAGGCAGTGGTTCGGGTGGTTGATGTCCTTGATGATCTTTATGGCCTTCCTGTAACAACGGGTGGTGAGGTGTCCTGGAGGGCAGGTAGTTGCCCCGGTGATGCGTTGTGCAGTCCTCACTACCCTCTGGAGAGCCTTACGGTTGAGGGCGGAGCAGTTGCCGTACCAGGCGGTGATACAGCCCGCCAGGATGCTCTCGATTGCGCATCTGTAGAAGTTTGTGAGTGCTTTTGGTGACAAGCCAAATTTCTTCAGCCTCCTGAGGTTGAATAGGCGCTGCTGCTTTCTTCACGACGCTGTCAGTGTGAGTGGACCAATTCAGTTTGTCTGTGATGTGTATGCCGAGGAACTTAAAACTTAAAACTAGCTACCCTCTCCACTACTGTTCCAACCTGTCCAGGTAAAGGGTTAATTCAGGTGTGGGAGTTTACTCTGTCAGGTAGAGCAGCCTGTACCACGGCACACTGACTAGCCTCCTTCTCCTAGGACAGTAAAGGGTTAATTCAGGTGTGGGAGTTTACTTTGTCAGGTAGAGCAGCCTGTACCACCTCACACTGACTAGCCTCCTTCTCCTAGGACAGTAAAGGGTTAATTCAGGTGTGGGAGTTTACTCTGTCAGGTAGAGCAGCCTGTACCACGGCACACTGACTAGCCTCCTTCTCCTAGGACAGTAAAGGGTTAATTCAGGTGTGGGAGTTTACTCTGTCGACATGTCCAGGTAGAGCAGGCAGAGATCTGAGGCAGTGCTTGGATTGTACCGGGCTCGTTCAACAGACAGAGGGATGGATCAGAGATACAGAAATGGAAAATAAACACATGCATCCATGTATAAGCAGTGTATAAACATTCGCGCTTTTCCCGTTAAATTGAGCTACTTTGAAAACGATGTCCTGTGTGAATTTCTTTGGGCCGCGGGTTGTGGGCTATTTCTACGTTGCACCACGGCCGACATTACATTTATCTTACACATATATATATTTCACTGTGACCTGCTGCTGACTGTCAGGCAGTGAGGCAGGCTGTTGCTGAGTGAGTGGCGAAGAGGGCCGGGGGTGGGTGTGGAGAGACCCCTACAGTAGGAGAGCGCTGCACGCTAGACGACGTTTTACCAGTTGTCGGTAGGCTATTTAGATTGTCATTATAGAGACTTCTGTTGCCAACCCTATTTCCACAAAACATATTAATACACTAGAACTGATGCACATCCAGAAATAATGAAGACAAAACACTGGGAAATGACTTGGGGCGCATCAGAGCCGCTACATATCGCTTAGAGGTGGCCTAAACTGCATGTCATGTTTGTCATTTATTATCATGTCTTGTCCCTGTGCTCCCATGCTATTCGCTTCCCTCTGCTGGTCTTATTTGGTTCTTTCCCTCCTTCTATCCCTCTCTCTCCCCTCCCTCTCACTCTCTCGCTCTCTCTTCTCTCTATCGCCCGTTCCTGCTCCCAGCTGTTCCTATTCCCCTAATCATCATTTAATCTTCCCACACCTGTTCCCGATCCTTTCCCCTGATTAGAGTCCCTATTTATTCCTTTGTGATCCGCTCCTGTCCCAATCGTTCCTTGTATTGTATTCACCATGCTGTGATTGCGTTTTTCGCCCCTGTCCTGTCGTGTTTTTGCTGTGATTGTGTATCGCCCTGTCCTGTCGTGTTTTTTTGCCTTCATGATGCTGCGTGTGAGCAGGTGTCTCTGTCGACTACGGCCTGCGCTACCCGAAGCGACCTGCAGTCTGTGGCCGCTTCTCCAGTTATTTCCCTCTACAAGTCTAGAGGATTTCTGGGTTATTCCCTGTTTGACTTAAATAAAGTTCCCTGTTTCTGTTAAGTCGCTTTGGGTCCTCTTTCACCTGCATGACAGAAGGAACCGACCAAGGAATGGACCCAGCGACCAGACGCTCGTTACACTGCGTCGTCGAGATCCAAGGAGCCATGCTCGGCAGACACGAGCAGGAATTGTCTGCTGCTCGCCATGCCGTGGAGAACCTGGCCGCCAGGTTTCCGACCTCTCTGGACAGTTCCAGAGTCTACGTCTCCGTGCCACCTGTTACTTCCCTGGCCTGGGCCGAGCCTCCAGAACCTAGGGGTTAATAACCCACCTTGCTACTCCGGGCAGCCCACTGAGTGCCGCTCCTTTTCACGCAGTGTGAGATTGTGTTCTCTCTCCAGCCCAACACATACTCTAGAGAGAGAGCTCGGGTTGCTTACGTCATTTCACTCCTTACTGGCCGGGCTCGAGAATGGGGCACAGCTATCTGGGAGGCAAGGGCTGATTGCTCTAACAAATTCCAGAACTTTAAAGAGGAGATGATTCGGGTTTTTGACCGTTCAGTTTTTGGTGGGGAGGCTTCTAGGGCCCTGGCTTCCTTATGCCAAGGTGAACGGTCCATAACGGATTATTCCATTGAGTTTCGCACTCTTGCTGCCTCTAGTGAGTGGAACGAGCCGGGCGCTGCTCGCTCGTTTCTTTCTGGAGGGACTCCACGCAGTGGTTAAGGATGAGATTCTCTCCCGGGAGGTTCCTTCAGATGTGGACTCTTTGATTGCTCTCGCCATCCGCATAGAACGACGGGTAGATCTCGTCACCGGGCTCGTGGAAGAGAGCTCGATCAACGGGTGTTTCCTGCTCCGCATCGCAACCATCTCCCTCCTCTGGCTTTGAGACTGAGCCCATGCAGCTGGGAGGGATTCGCATCCCGAATAAGGAGAGGGAACGGAGGATCACCAAACCGCCTGTGCTCTATTGCGGAGTTGCTGGACATTTTGTTAATTCATGTCCAGTAAAGCCAGAGCTCATCTGTAAGCGGAGGGCTACAGGTGAGCGCAACTACTCAAGCTCCCATCAAGGTCCTGTATTTTTGTCGGTCCACCTACGCTGGACCGGTTCGGGTGCTACATGTAGTGCCTTGATAGACTCTGGGGCTGAGGGTTGTTTCTATGACGAAGGATGGGTTCGGAAACATGACATCTTTCAGAGAGTTAGATAAGCCTACGCCCATGTTCGCCTTAGATGGTAGTCATCTTCCCAGTATCAGATTTGAGACACTACCTTTAACCCTCACAGTATCTGGTAACCACAGTGAGACTATTTCTTTTTTGATTTTCCGTTCACCGTTTACACCTGTTGTTTTGGGTCATCCCTGGCTAGTATGTCATAATCCTTCTATTAATTGGTCTAGTAATTCTATCCTATCCTGGAACGTTTCTTGTCATGTGAAGTGTTTAATGTCTGCCATCCCTCCCGTTTCTTCTGTCCCTACTTCTCAGGAGGAACCTGGCGATTTGACAGGAGTGCCGGAGGAATATCATGATCTGCGCACGGTCTTCAGTCGGTCCCGAGCCAACTCCCTTCCTCCTCACCGGTCGTATGATTGTAGTATTGATCTCCTTCCGGGGACCACTCCTCCTCGAGGTAGACTATACTCTCTGTCGGCTCCCGAACGTAAGGCTCTCGAGGATTATTTGTCTGTGTCTCTTGACGCCGGTACCATAGTGCCTTCTTCTTCTCCGGCCGGGCGGGGTTCTTTTTGTTAAGAAGAAGGACGGTACTCTGCGCCCCTGCGTGGATTATCGAGGGCTGAATGACATAACGGTTAAGAATCGTTATCCGCTTCCCCTTATGTCATCAGCCTTCGAGATTCTGCAGGGAGCCAGGTGCTTTACTAAGTTGGACCTTCGTAACGCTTACCATCTCGTGCGCATCAGAGAGGGGACGAGTGGAAAACGGCGTTTAACACTCCGTTAGGGCATTTTGAGTACCGGGTTCTGCCGTTCGGCCTCGCCAATGCGCCAGCTGTTTTTCAGGCATTAGTTAATGATGTTCTGAGAGACATGCTGAACATTTTTGTTTTTGTCTATCTTGACGATATCCTGATTTTTTCTCCGTCACTCGAGATTCATGTTCAGCACGTTCGACGTGTTCTACAGCGCCTTTTAGAGAATTGTCTCTACGTAAAGGCTGAGAAGTGCTCTTTTCATGTCTCCTCCGTTACTTTTCTCGGTTCCGTTATTTCCGCTGAAGGCATTCAGATGGATTCCGCTAAGGTCCAAGCTGTCAGTGATTGGCCCGTTCCAAGGTCACGTGTCGAGTTGCAGCGCTTTTTAGGTTTCGCTAATTTCTATCGGCGTTTCATTCGTAATTTCGGTCAAGTTGCTGCCCCTCTCACAGCTCTTACTTCTGTCAAGACGTGTTTTAAGTGGTCCGGTTCCGCCCAGGGAGCTTTTGATCTTCTAAAAGAACGTTTTACGTCCGCTCCTATCCTCGTTACTCCTGACGTCACTAGACAATTCATTGTCGAGGTTGGCGCTTCAGAGGTAGGCGTGGGAGCCATTCTATCCCAGCGCTTCCAGTCTGACGATAAGGTTCATCCTTGCGCTTATTTTTCTCATCGCCTGTCGCCATCTGAGCGCAACTATGATGTGGGTAACCGTGAACTGCTCGCCATCCGCTTAGCCCTAGGCGAATGGCGACAGTGGTTGGAGGGGCGACCGTTCCTTTGTCGTTTGGACAGACCATAAGAACCTTGAGTACATCCGTTCTGCCAAACGACTTAATGCCCGTCAAGCTCGTTGGGCGTTGTTTTTCGCTTCGTTTCGAGTTTGTGATTTCTTACCGTCCGGGTAGCAAGAACACCAAGCCTGATGCCTTATCCCGTCTGTTTAGTTCTTCTGTGGCTTCTACTGATCCCGAGGGGATTCTTCCTTATGGGCGTGTTGTCGGGTTAACAGTCTGGGGAATTGAAAGACAGGTTAAGCAAGCACTCACGCACACTGCGTCGCCGCGCGCTTGTCCTAGTAACCTCCTTTTCGTTCCTGTTTCCACTCGTCTGGCTGTTCTTCAGTGGGCTCACTCTGCCAAGTTAGCTGGTCATCCCGGTGTTCGAGGCACTCTTGCGTCTATTCGCCAGCGCTTTTGGTGGCCGACTCAGGAGCGTGACACGCGCCGTTTCGTGGCTGCTTGTTCGGACTGCGCGCAGACTAAGTCGGGTAACTCTCCTCCTGCCGGTCGTCTCAGACCGCTCCCCATTCCTTCTCGACCATGGTCTCACATTGCCTTAGACTTCATTACCGGTCTGCCTTTGTCTGCGGGGAAGACTGTGATTCTGACGGTTGTCGATAGGTTCTCTAAGGCGGCACATTTCATTCCCTCGCTAAACTTCCTTCCGCTAAGGAGACGGCACAAATCATTATTGAGAATGTATTCAGAATTCATGGCCTCCCGTTAGACGCCGTTTCAGACAGAGGCCCGCAATTCACGTCACAGTTTTGGAGGGAGTTCTGTCGTTTGATTGGTGCGTCCGTCAGTCTCTCTTCCGGGTTTCATCCCCAGTCTAACGGTCAAGCAGAGAGGGCCAATCAGACGATTGGTCGCATACTACGCAGCCTTTCTTTCAGAAACCCTGCGTCTTGGGCAGAACAGCTCCCCTGGGCAGAATACGCTCACAATTCGCTTCCTTCGTCTGCTACCGGGTTATCTCCGTTTCAGAGTAGTCTGGGTTACCAGCCTCCTCTGTTCTCATCCCAGCTTGCCGAGTCCAGCGTTCCCTCCGCTCAAGCGTTTGTCCAACGTTGTGAGCGCACCTGGAGGAGGGTGAGGTCTGCACTTTGCCGTTACAGGGCACAGACGGTGAGAGCCGCCAATAAACGCAGGATTAAGAGTCCAAGGTATTGTTGCGGCCAGAGAGTGTGGCTTTCCACTCGCAACCTTCCTCTTACGACAGCTTCTCGTAAGTTGACTCCGCGGTTCATTGGTCCGTTCCGTGTCTCCCAGGTCGTCAATCCTGTCGCTGTGCGACTGCTTCTTCCGCGACATCTTCGTCGCGTCCATCCTGTCTTCCATGTCTCCTGTGTTAAGCCCTTTCTTCGCACCCCGTTCGTCTTCCCTCCCCCCTCCCGTCCTTGTCGAGAGCGCACCTATTTACAAGGTACATAAGATCATGGACATGCGTTCTCGGGGACGGGGTCACCAATACCTAGTGGATTGGGAGGGTTACGGTCCTGAGGAGAGGAGTTGGGTTCCGTCTCGGGACGTGCTGGACCGTTCACTCATCGATGATTTCCTCCGTTGCCGCCAGGATTCCTCCTCGAGTGCGCCAGGAGGCGCTCGGTGAGTGGGGGGTACTGTCATGTTTGTCATTTATTATCATGTCTTGTCCCTGTGCTCCCCATGCTATTCGTTTCCCTCTGCTGGTCTTATTTGGTTCTTTCCCTCCTTCTATCCCTCTCTCTCCCCCTCCCTCTCTCACTCTCTCGCTCTCTCTTCTCTCTATCGTTCCGTTCCTGCTCCCAGCTGTTCCTATTCCCCTAATCATCATTTAATCTTCCCACACCTGTTCCCGATCCTTTCCCCTGATTAGAGTCCCTATTTATTCCTTTGTGATCCGTTCCTGTCCCGTCGGTTCCTTGTATTGTATTCACCATGCTGTGATTGCGTTTCGCCCTGTCCTGTCGTGTTTTTGCTGTGATTGTGTATCGCCCTGTCCTGTCGTGTTTTTGCCTTCATCAGATGCTGCGTGTGAGCAGGTGTCTCTGTCGACTACGGCCTGCGCCTACCCGAGCGACCTGCAGTCTGTGGCCGCTTCTCCAGTTATTTCCCTCTACAAGTCTAGAGGATTTCTGTTATTCCCTGTTTGGACTTAAATAAACTCTGTTTCTGTTAAGTCGCTTTTGGGTCCTCTTTCACCTGCATGACACTGCATTCTAATGATGACTGCTTGTTAAAGAAAACGGAATCAAGCGAAGTTCTTTATGCCCCGTTCATGGGTCTCAGAGGCCCCGGATGGGGGGTAAGACATTTCACATTTAAATGAAAGTTTTGTGTGGTTTGTTTTATAGGGAAAAGTCCGCAATGAAACTGACATTGGCGTAAAATGTAGAGAATTATACATTAGCCTCTGTTGGCCATCAAGTAGCCTATTCATTTGTATGCCGTTGTAGGCAACCATTTGATACGATACGTATGTTGAAATGACGATATCACTGGAGTCGTTGCAAATCAATTTGAGGCACTTGTGTCGCATTACCTGGAGCTGGCGAACCAATTGAATAGATAGCGCGTAACTCCCGTTAATTGTCCTTGTCTTATTATGAACGCCTTAGATTGACGGTAACAGTAGTCAGATTAGGCTGCAGGTAAAATAAACTCCCCCAAAATAAACACTGTTGACACGCATATTCAGTTCATATACATATTATTAATATTTAATTCAGTGATTTAAATTATGACCCCCATCCCGAGTTAGCCGATTCCAGCAGGCTATTGGGGAAACACAAGCACTTCTTATTGCGAAATGGCCTCGCTATTCATGTTTAATAAATGAGTCTGTTAATTGAACTAAGCAAGCTGCTAAATCGCCTCGCTATTCATGTTTAATAAATGAGTCTGTTAATTGAACTAAGCAAGCTGCTAAATCGCCTCGCTATTCATGTTTAATAAATGAGTCTGTTAATTGAACTAAGCAAGCTGCTAAATCGCCTCGCTATTCATGTTTAATAAATGAGTCTGTTAATTGAACTAAGCAAGCTGCTAAATCGCCTCGCTATTCATGTTTAATAAATGAGTCTGTTAATTGAACTAAGCAAGCTGCTAAATCGCCTCGCTATTCATGTTTAATAAATGAGTCTGTTAATTGAACTAAGCAAGCTGCTAAATCGCCTCGCTATTCATGTTTAATAAATGAGTCTGTTAATTGAACTAAGCAAGCTGCTAAATCGCCTCGCTATTCATGTTTAATAAATGAGTCTGTTAATTGAACTAAGCAAGCTGCTAAATCGTTCAGTCCACATCTTGCCTACATCTTGTCTAGGCTACTGTAGTCATCTTGCCTACATCTTGTCTAGGCTACTGTAGTCATCTTGCCTACATCTTGTCTAGGCTACTGTAGTCATCTTGCCTACATCTTGTCTAGGCTACTGTAGTCATCTTGCCTACATCTTGTCTAGGCTACTGTAGTCATCTTGCCTACATATTGTCTAGGCTACTGTAGTCATCTTGCCTACATATTGTCTAGGCTACTGTAGTCATCTTGCCTACATCTTGTCTAGGCTACTGTAGTCATCTTGCCTACATATTGTCTAGGCTACTGTAGTCATCTTGCCTCACATCTTGTCTAGGCTACTGTAGTCATCTTGCCTACATATTGTCTAGGCTACTGTAGTCATCTTGCCTACATCTTGTCTAGGCTACTGTAGTCATCTTGCCTACATATTGTCTAGGCTACTGTAGTCATCTTGCCTACATCTTGTCTAGGCTACTGTAGTCATCTTGCCTACATATTGTCTAGGCTACTGTAGTCATCTTGCCTACATCTTGTCTAGGCTACTGTAGTCATCTTGCCTACATATTGTCTAGGCTACTGTAGTCATCTTGCCTACATATTGTCTAGGCTACTGTAGTCTATCTGAAATGAGATGGAAGCCTATCAGGGGCGATAGGCTACTGTAGTCTATCTGAAATGAGATGGAAGCCTATCAGGGGCGATAGGCTACTGTAGTCTATCTGAAATGAGATGGAAGCCTATCAGGGGCGATAGGCTACTGTAGTCTATCTGAAATGAGATGGAAGCTCTATCAGGGGCGATAGGCTACTGTAGTCTATCTGAAATGAGATGGAAGCCTATCAGGGGCGATAGGCTACTGTAGTCTATCTGAAATGAGATGGAAGCTCTATCAGGGGCGATAGGCTACTGTAGTCTATCTGAAATGAGATGGAAGCCTATCAGGGGCGATAGGCTACTGTAGTCTATCTGAAATGAGATGGAAGCCTATCAGGGGCGATAGGCTACTGTAGTCTATCTGAAATGAGATGGAAGCCTATCAGGGGCGATAGGCTACTGTAGTCTATCTGAAATGAGATGGAAGCCTATCAGGGGCGATAGGCTACCTGCCTTTAGGTAAGCAAACTATGGAAAAAAATGTAATTAAAATCATAAACCCAGATTTTAGTCTGTTGCCTATTGAAATGACAATCTCGCAAATGTGCCATTTTTATAACCGGTTGGATTTCTTAACATCTGGCACACAATAACAGAACAATAACAGAACAATAACAGAACAATAACAGAACAATAACAGAACAATAACAGAACAATAACAGAACAATAACAGAACAATAACAGAACAATAACAGAACAATAACAGAACAATAACAGAACAATAACAGAACAATTGCCAGAAAAACAGCCTAACATTAGTTTGTTTTTACGTTTTTCAAAGTGTTTCTTGCTCAGAGACTTCGAGATCGTCTGTCCAACTTTCATCACTCAAAACTCTCCATTCAGGAATTTATCTGTCGTTATGCACGTGCGCAAATGGGGATTTATTTACAATTATAGATCTGGTTCGAGCCCTCAATGCTGATTGTCTGAAATCCGTGGTATATCAGATCATATACCATGGGGTATGACAGAATAATTACATTGGTAACCAGTTTATAATAGCAATAAGGCACCCCGAGGGTTTGTGGTTTACGGCCAATAAACCACGGCTAACGGGCTGTATCCAGGCACTCCGCGTTGCGTCGTCTTTAAGAACAGCCCTTAGCCGTGGTATATTGGCCATATACCACACACCCTCGTGCCTTATTGCTTAAACCATAGCAGTCAAACGAGTTAGAATCACCATACAATGGTGGTAAATGACGAGTTTAATCAGGGAAAAATACATTTTATTTTGCCACATATTCAAAGGCCTTTATTACGTCATGTCATAGCTGGCAATAATTATTATTTTGAGGAAACCCGAATTTAACGTCGTTACAAGTTACTATTCAATTCCTTCTTAATTGGCTCGTTAACGTCGTGGGGAAAAAAAAGGGTTAACTGTATAAATATGTCAACTCCTCTCTTGCTGTGAAAAATCTTTTTAGTCTGCTAGTTTTCAGGCCTTTTGGGCAGGTATTGAGTGGTCATTGGGTTAGACATTTTAGCTTGTCCAGGCAACCCTGTGCAACCCTGTGTATAAGGCACCGCAAGTCCACACCATATAATGCAAACTCAGCTAAACTCAATACAATCAGTACTGTAACTTAGTCTAATGTGTAATGTAGTCCCCAGAACATTACAACCATGGGCAATGTAAGTACTTTATATGCTTTGACGTGTTTAATGTGTCCCGTCTGTGTTTTAATGTAAAGTATTTTTATGATAATGATTCTAATTCTGCTGCGAAACTCATTTCCCCACCCAGGCACCAGGCACCAGGCACCAGGCACCAGACACCAGACACCAGACACCAGGCACCAGACACCAGGCACCAGACACCAGGCACCAGGCACCAGGGCACCAGACACCAGACACCAGACACCAGACACCAGGCACCAGGCACCAGGCACCAGGCACTAGGCACCAGACACCAGGCACCCGGCATGCACACACACAGGCACTAGGCATGCACACACACAGGCACCAGGCATGCACACAAACAGGCACCAGACACCAGGCACCAGGCACCAGAGACCAGGCACCAGACACCATGCACCAGGCACCAGGCACCAGACACCAGGCACCAGGCACTAGGCACCAGGCACCAGGCATGCACACACACAGACACTAGGCATGTACACACACAGGCACCAGGCATGCACACACACAGGCACCAGGCATGCACACACACAGGCACCAGGCATGCACACACACAGGTACCAGGCATGCACACACACAGGCACCAGGCATGCACACACACAGGCACCAGGCATGCACACACACAGGCACCAGGCATGCACACACACAGGCACCAGGCATGCACACACACAGGCACCAGGCATGCACACACACAGGCACCAGGCATGCACACACACAGGCACCAGGCATGCACACACACAGGCACCAGGCATGCACACACACAGGCACACCCCCACAAATGTCTCAATTCTTTTTGACACAAATTTGTTTACATCCCTATTAGTGAGCCTTTCTCATTTGCCAATATAATTAATCTACCTGACAGGTGTGGCATATAAAGAAGCTGATTAAACAGCATGATCATTACACAGGTGCACCTTGTGCTGGGGGGCGGACAATAAAAAGCCACTCTAGAATGTGCACAACACAATGCCACAGGTGTCTCAAATTTAGAGGAAGCGTGTAAATTGGCATGCTGACTGCAGGAATGTCCACGAGATCTGTCGCCAGAGAATTTAATGTTAATTTCTCTACCATAAGCCGCTTCCAACATCGTTATAGAGAATTTGTCAGTGCGTCCAACTGGGCTCACAACTGTAGACCACGTGTAACCATGCCAACCCAGGACCTCCACATCCAGCTTCTTCACCCGCGGGATCATCTGAGGTGAGGAAAAGCTCATTCTGATTGGCTGGGCCTGGCTTCCCAGTGGGTGGGCCCAAGCCCTCCCAAGCCCAGTCAATCAGAAAGCCCTCCCAAGCCCAGTCAATCAGACATGGCTGTTCCCCTTGCCCAGTTGTGTGAAATCTATAGATTAGACACCTAATGAATTTATTTCTATTGACTGATTTCCTTATATGAACCGTAACTCAGAATTGTTTTTTTTTTAATTGTTTCATGTTACGTTTTATATATTTTTTTGTTCAGTGTATAATGCACTTTGATCTAGTCAATCATTCAATGTAGTTCTGTATGTACTGCATGCTACTGTTACTGTCTGCATGTAATGGATCATACACCACCTTCCCCCGGTCCTTCTGTAGCTCAGTTGGTAGAGCATGGCGCTTGTAACGCCAGGGTAGTGGGTTCGATCCCCGGGACCACCCATACGTAGAATGTATGCACACATGACTGTAAGTCGCTTTGGATAAAAGCGTCTGCTAAATGGCATATATTATTATTATATTATTATTATTATATTATTATATTATTATATTAATATATTATTATTATATATACTCGGGATGATATTAACGATTTCTACTACTAAGTAGTCAGCGATTTATCAAAGAAAGACAACATCCTGTCAAGACAATATAACACGTCATCTAAGTGCATCTCAGTGCAAGAGGTGTCACTACAGTCCCTGGTTTGAATCCAGGCTGTATCACATCCGGCTGTGATTGGGAGTCCCATATACGGTGGTGTGCAATTGGTCCAGCGTCGTCCGGGTGTGGTTGGGGGTAGGCCGTCATTGTAAATAAGAATTTGTTCTTAACTGACTTGCCGAGTAAAATAAATAAAATAAATAAAATAAATAAAATAAATAAAATAAATAAATAATAATAATAATAAATAAAAGTTATATTTGTTAAATAAAATAATATTCCAGTGGATGTATCTAACATTTCCCGAGACTAAATTGCCTTAAACCCACTTAACATTTTTAGTCAATTGTTTTGTAAGTGTTGGCAAGTTATGCAAAATGATGTATAATGACATTT
>NW_025748611.1:0-32755 GCF_021184085.1 Oncorhynchus gorbuscha
AGGCTATCATTTTAGTCAATAAGATTCTTGCTACGTAGCTTAACTTTCTGAACATTCGAGACGTGTAGTCCACTTGTCATTCCAATCTCCTTTGCATTAGCGTAGCCTCTTCTGTAGCCTGTCAACTATGTGTCTGTTTATCCCTGTTCTCTCCTCTCTGCACAGACCATACAAACGCTCCTCACCGCGTGGCCGCGGCCACCCTACTCTGGTGGTCCCAGCGCGCACGACCCACGTGGAGTTCCAGGTCTCCGGTAGCCTCTGGAACTGCCAATCTGCGGTCAACAAGGCAGAGTTCATCTCAGCCTATGCCTCCCTCCAGTCCCTCGACTTCTTGGCACTGACGGAAACATGGATCACCACAGACAACACTGCTACTCCTACTGCTCTCTCTTCGTCCGCCCACGTGTTCTCGCACACCCCGAGAGCGTCTGGTCAGCGGGGTGGTGGCACCGGGATCCTCATCTCTCCCAAGTGGTCATTCTCTCTTTCTCCCCTTACCCATCTGTCTATCGCCTCCTTTGAATTCCATGCTGTCACAGTTACTAGCCCTTTCCAAGCTTAACATCCTTATCATTTATCGCCTCCAGGTTCCCTCGGAGAGTTCATCAATGAGCTTGATGCCTTGATAAGCTCCTTTCCTGAGGACGGCTCACCTCTCACAGTTCTGGGCGACTTTAACCTCCCCCACGTCTACCTTTGACTCTTTCCTCTCTGCCTCCTTCTTTCCACTCCCTCCTCTTTGACCTCACCTCTCACCTTCCCCCTACTCACAAGGCAGGCAATACGCTCGACCTCATCTTTACTAGATGCTGTTCTTCCACTAACCTCATTGCAACTCCCCCTCCAAGTCTCCGACCACTGCCTTGTATCCTTTTCCCTCTCGCTCTCATCCAACACCTCCCACACTGCCCCTACTCGGATGGTATCGCGCCGTCCCAACCTTCGCTCTCTCTCCCCGCTACCTCTCCTTCCATCCTATCATCTCTTCCTCCGCCTCAAACCTTCTCCCACCTATCTCCTGATTCTGCCTCCTCAACCCTCCTCTCCCCCCTCTCTCTGCATCCCTTGACTCTCTATGTCCCCTATCCTCCAGGCCGGCTCGGTCCTCCCCTCCCGCCTCCGTGGCTCGATGACTCATTGCGAGCTCACAGAACAGGGCTCCGGGCAGCCGAGCGGAAATGGAGGAAAACCGCCTCCCTGCGGACCTGGCATCCTTTCACTCCCTCCTCTCTACATTTTCCTCCTCTGTCTCTGCTGCTAAAGCCACTTTCTACCACGCTAAATTCCAAGCATCTGCCTCTAACCCTAGGGAAGCTCTTTGCCACCTTCTCCTCCCTCCTGAATCCTCCGCCCCCTCCCCCCCTCCTCCTCTCTGCAGATGACTTCACAACCATTTTGAAAAGAAGGTCGACGACATCCGATCCTCGTTTGCTAAGTCAAACGACACCGCTGGTTCTGCTCACACTGCCCTACCCTGTGCTCTGACCTCTTCTCCCCTCTCTCTCCAGATGAAATCTCGCGTCTTGTGACGGCCGGCCGCCCAACAACCTGCCCGCTGACCCTATCCCCTCCTCTCTTCTCCAGACCATTTCCGGAGACCTTCTCCCTTACCTCACCTCGCTCATCAACTCATCCCTGACCGTTGGCTACGTCCCTTCCGTCTTCAAGAGAGCGAGAGTTGCACCCCTTCTGAAAAACCTACACTCGATCCCTCCGATGTCAACAATTACAGACCAGTATCCCTTCTTTCTTTTCTCTCAAACTCTTGAACGTGCCGTCCTTGGCCAGCTCTCCCGCTATCTCTCTCTGAATGACCTTCTTGATCCAAATCAGTCAGGTTTCAAGACTAGTCATTCAACTGAGACTGCTCTCCTCTGTATCACGGAGGCGCTCCGCACTGCTAAAGCTAACTCTCTCTCCTCTGCTCTCATCCTTCTAGATCTATCGGCTGCCTTCGATACTGTGAACCATCAGATCCTCCTCTCCGAGTTTGGCATCTCCGGCGCGGCCCACGCTTGGATTGCGTCCTACCTGACAGGTCGCTCCTACCAGGTGGCGTGGCGAGAATCTGTCTCCTCACCACGCGCTCTCACCACTGGTGTCCCCCAGGGCTCTGTTCTTGGCCCTCTCCTATTCTCGCTATACACCAAGTCACTTGGCTCTGTCATAACCTCACATGGTCTCTCTTATCATTGCTATGCAGACGACACACAATTAATCTTCTCCTTTCCCCCTTCTGATGACCAGGTGGCGAATCGCATCTCTGCATGTCTGGCAGACATATCAGTGTGGATGACGGATCACCACCTCAAGCTGAACCTCGGCAAGACGGAGCTGCTCTTCCTCCCGGGGAAGGACTGCCCGTTCCATGATCTCGCCATCACGGTTGACAACTCCATTGTGTCCTCCTCCCAGAGCGCCAAGAACCTTGGCGTGATCCTGGACAACACCCTGTCGTTCTCAACTAACATCAAGGCGGTGGCCCGTTCCTGTAGGTTCATGCTCTACAACATCCGCAGAGTACGACCCTGCCTCACACAGGAAGCGGCGCAGGTCCTAATCCAGGCACTTGTCATCTCCCGTCTGGATTACTGCAACTCGCTGTTGGCTGGGCTCCCTGCCTGTGCCATTAAACCCCTTCAACTCATCCAGAACGCCGCAGCCCGTCTGGTGTTCAACCTTCCCAAGTTCTCTCACGTCACCCCGCTCCTCCGTTCTCTCCACTGGCTTCCAGTTGAAGCTCGCATCCGCTACAAGACCATGGTGCTTGCCTACGGAGCTGTGAGGGGAACGGCACCTCAGTACCTCCAGGCTCTGATCAGGCCCTACACCCAAACAAGGGCACTGCGTTCATCCACCTCTGGCCTGCTCGCCTCCCTACCACTGAGGAAGTACAGCTCCCGCTCAGCCCAGTCAAAACTGTTCGCTGCCCTGGCCCCCCAATGGTGGAACAAACTCCCTCACGACGCCAGGACAGCGGAGTCAATCACCACCTTCCGGAGACACCTGAAACCCCACCTCTTTAAGGAATACCTAGGATAGGTTAAGTAATCCCTCTCACCCCACCCCCCCTAAGTTTTAGATGCACTATTGTTAAGTGACTGTCCCACTGGATGTCATAAGGTGAATGCACCAATTTGTAAGTCGCTCTGGATAAGAGCGTCTGCTAAATGACTTAAATGTAAATGTTAAATGTAGGTGTTTAGCTGTAGGCTAGGTGTCTAGTGATGTTGGTGTCTAGTGATGTTGGTGTCTAGTGATGTTGGTGTCTAGTGATATTGGTGTCTAGCTGTAGGCTGGTGTCTGTGAGGTTAGGTGTCTAGTGATGATTGGTGTCTAGTGATGTTGGTGTGGTGTCTAGCTGTAGTGATATTGGTGTCTAGGTGTAGGCTAGGTGTCTAGTGATGTTGGTGTCTAGTGATATTGGTGTCTAGCTGTAGGCTAGGTGTCTAGTGATGTTGGTGTCTAGTGATATTGGTGTCTAGGTGTAGGCTAGGTGTCTAGTGATGTTGGTGTCTAGTGATGTTGGTGTCTAGGTGTAGGCTAGGTGTCTAGTGATATTGGTGTCTAGTGATGTTGGTGTCTAGCTGTAGGCTAGGTGTCTAGTGATGTTGGTGTCTAGTGATGTTGGTGTCTAGCTGTAGGCTAGGTGTTTAGTGATATTGGTGTCTAGTGATGTTGGTGTCTAGCTGTAGGCTAGGTGTCTAGCTTGGTGTCTAGTGATGGCTAGGTGTCTAGGCGTCTAGGATGTTGGTGTCTAGGGATGTTGGTGTCTAGGGATGTTGGTGTCTAGTGATGTTGGTGTCTAGCTGTAGGCTAGGTGTCTAGTGATGTTGGTGTCTAGCTGTAGGCTAGGTGTCTAGTGATGTTGATGTCTAGGGATGTTGGTGTCTAGGGATGTTGTCTAGGGATGTTGGTGTCTAGCTGTAGTCTAGGTGTCTAGGGATGTTGGTGTCTAGGGATATTGGTGTCTAGCTGTAGTCTAGGTGTCTAGGGATGTTGGTGTCTAGGGATGTTGGTGTCTAGTGATGTTGGTGTCTAGGGATGTTGGTGTCTAGCTGTAGGCTAGGTGTCTAGTGATATTGGTGTCTAGCTGTAGGCTAGGTGTCTAGTGATGTTGGTGTCTAGCTGTAGTCTAGGTGTCTAGGGATGTTGGTGTCTAGTGTTGTTGGTGTCTAGTGATGTTGGTGTCTAGTGATGTTGGTGTCTAGTGATGTTGGTGTCTAGTGATGTTGGTGTCTAGTGATGTTGGTGTCTAGCTGTAGGCTAGGTGTCTAGTGATGTTGGTGTCTAGTGATGTTGGTGTCTAGCTGTAGGCTAGGTGTCTAGTGATGTTGGTGTTGAGTTGTCTAGTGATATTGGTGTCTAGTTGTCTAGGGTTGAGAGGGTGACGTCTCTGTGATATCCTAGGGGTTGAGAGGGTGACGTCTCTGTGATATCCTAGGGGTTGAGAGGGTGACGTCTCTGTGATATCCTAGGGGTTGAGAGGGTGACGTCTCTGTGATATCCTAGGGGTTGAGAGGGTCTCTGTGATATCCTAGGGGTTGAGAGGGTGACATCTCTGTGATATCCTAGGGGTTGAGAGGGTGACGTCTCCGTGATATCCTCGGGGTTGAGAGGGTCTCTGTGATATCATAGGAGTTGAGAGGGTGACGTCTCTGATATCCTCGGGGTTGAGAGGGTGACGTCTCCGTGATATCCTAGGGGTTGAGAGGGTGACGTCTCTGATATCCTAGGGGTTGAGAGGGTGACGTCTCTGTGATATCCTAGGGGTTGAGAGGGTGACGTCTCTGTGATATCCTAGGGGTTGAGAGGGTGACGTCTCTGTGATATCCTAGGGGTTGAGAGGGTGACGTCTCTGTGATATCCTAGGGGTTGAGAGGGTGACGTCTCTGTGATATCCTAGGGGTTGAGAGGGTGACGTCTCTGTGATATCCTAGGGGTTGAGAGGCTGACGTCTCTGTGATATCCTCGGGGGTTGAGAGGCTGACGTCTCTGTGATATCCTCGGGGGTTGAGAGGCTGACGTCTCTGATATCATAGGAGTTGAGAGGGTGACGTCTCTGATATCCTAGGGGTTGAGAGGGTGACGTCTCTGATATCCTAGGGGTTGAGAGGGTGACGTCTCTGTGATATCCTAGGGGTTGAGAGGGTGACGTCTCTGATATACTCGGGGTTGAGAGGGTGACGTCTCTGTGATATCCTCGGGGTTGAGAGGGTGACGTCTCTGTGATATCCTCGGGGTTGAGAGGGTGACGTCCTGTGATATCCTAGGGGTTGAGAGGGTGACGTCGGATCATGAACATATCCTTGAGGGGTTGAGAACGTGTCTGATCCTAGGGGTGTGGCAGACAACTATGATTCCTAGGGGTTGAGAGGTGGCCAGGTGATATCCTAGGGGAGGACAGGGTGGGAACAGAAACTCAAACATATCCAATCCCAGATGGAGCTGGAGTCAGAAGGTTGCTGTCATGGATCATGAACAGAGGCTCGACAAAACATTGAGGACTCAGATAATAAATCACATGTTATTGACTGCTTAAAACAGGCAGACAACTAAATGATTCAGATGAGGAGGAGGCAGACTTCATATCAACAGGTGGCCAGGAGACCATCACCAGGTGGAGACCAGGAGGACACCTGGGAACAGAAACTCAAACACTTCAACCTGCTCTAACAGTGAAATATTCATGAACAACAGGTGGAGACTAACAGAAATGCTTCATGACCAACAGGTGGAGACTAACCAGTGAAATGCTTCATGAACAACAGGTGGAGACTCTATGAAATGCTTCATGAAAACATTAGGAACAAATCAAATAATAAATCACATGTTATTGGTCACGTGCTTCATATCAACAGGTGGAGACTAACAGTGAAATACTTCATATCAACAGGTGGAGACTAACAGTGAAATGCTTCATATCAACAGGTGGAGACTAACAGTGAAATGCTTCATATCAACAGGTGGAGACTAACAGTGAAATGCTTCATAAACAACAGGTGGAGACTAACAGTGAAATGCTTCATATCAACAGGTGGAGACTAACCAGTGAAATGCTTCATAAACAACAGGTGGAGACTAACAGTGAAATGCTTCATAACTACAGGTGGAGACTAACAGTGAAATGCTTCATGAACAACAGGTGGAGACTAACCAGTGAAATGCTTCATGACCAACAGGTGGAGACTAACCAGTGAAATGCTTCATGAACAACAGGTGGAGACTAACAGTGAAATGCTTCATGACCAACAGGTGGAGACTAACCAGTGAAATGCTTCATGAACAACAGGTGGAGACTAACAGTGAAATGCTTCATAAACAACAGGTGGAGACTAACAGTGAAATGCTTCATAAACAACAGGTGGAGACTAACAGTGAAATGCTTCATAAACCAACAGGTGGAGACTAACAGTGAAATGCTTCATAAACAACAGGTGGAGACTAACAGTGAAATGCTTCACGACCAACAGGTGGAGACTAACAGTGAAATGCTTCATAAACAACAGGTGGAGACTAACAGTGAAATGCTTCATGAACAACAGGTGGAGACTAACAGTGAAATGCTTCATGAACAACAGGTGGAGACTAACAGTGAAATGCTTCATAAACAACAGGTGGAGACTAACAGTGAAATGCTTCATAAACAACAGGTGGAGACTAACAGTGAAATGCTTCATAAACAACAGGTGGAGACTAACAGTGAAATGCTTCATAAACAACAGGTGGAGACTAACAGTGAAATGCTTCATAAACAACAGGTGGAGACTAACAGTGAAATGCTTCATAAACAACAGGTGGAGACTAACAGTGAAATGCTTCATGAGCAACAGGTGGAGACTAACAGTGAAATGCTTCATAAACAACAGGTGGAGACTAACAGTGAAATGCTTCATAAACAACAGGTGGAGACTAACAGTGAAATGCTTCATAAACAACAGGTGGAGACTAACAGTGAAATGCTTCATAAACAACAGGTGGAGACTAACAGTGAAATGCTTCATAAACAACAGGTGGAGACTAACAGTGAAATGCTTCATAAACAACAGGTGGAGACTAACAGTGAAATGCTTCATATCAACAGGTGGAGACTAACAGTGAAATGCTTCATGAACAACAGGTGGAGACTAACAGTGAAATGCTTCATAAACAACAGGTGGAGACTAACAGTGAAATGCTTTATCCATAGGTGGAGACTAACAGTTAATGCAGTCATCTCCAGATAGCTGGGTGGGACAACAGCTCAGCCGGTAACAACATTTTCCCTCAAGGTAGTTATCAGTCAACACAGTCGGTGATAACAGGAAAAATACATTGACTGTCAAACTGACCTGTAACTAACTGTGCTTCATCAGATGGAGGTGGGACACCGCTGGGCTCAGTGGAGAGTGTGTCTAACAGGAGACAGCCTGGAAATCCAGCAGACTGAAATCAAACTGACCTGTAACTCTGTGCTTCAGAAACAACAGGTGGAGACACAGTGGGCTCAGTGGAACAGGTGGAGACTAACAGAGACAGCTTCTGGTAAACAACAGACTGGAAACTGACCTGAACTCTGTGCTTCAGATGTAGGTGGGACACCGCTGAAATGCTCAGTGAAGAGGTGTAACAGTGACAGCCTGGTCCAGCAGACTGACTCAAACTGACCTGTAGACTCTGTGCATCTCCAGATGCTGGTGGGACACCGCTGGGCTCAGTGGAGTAACAACATTTTCCCTCAGGTAGACAGCCTGGTCCATTAGGAAAATACAGACTGTCAAACTGACCTGTAACTCTGTGCTTCAGATGTAGGTGGGACACCACTGGGCTCAGTGGAGAGGTGTGTAGGAGACAGCCTGGTCCAGCAGACTGTCAAACTGACCTGTAACTCTGTGCTTCAGATGTAGGTGGGACACCGCTGGACTCAGTGGAGAGGTGTCTAGGAGACAGCCTGGTCCAGCAGACTGTCAAACTGACCTGTAACTCTGTGCTTCAGATGTAGGTGGGACACCGCTGGGCTCAGTGGAGAGGTGTCTAGGAGACAGCCTGGTCCTGCTGGTCCAGCAGACTGTCGGTAAAGAGACCATCTGGCTGCTCCCTCAGGCCCAGTGGGAGGCAGGGGAGACTCTCCGACAGACAGCAGAGAGAGGCCTCAGCAGCCTGCCAGGTCAGCTGTGTGGTGGTACTGGAGCCCTATCTAGTGCACTACTTTATAGGCCCTGGTCTAGTGCTCTGAATTAGGGGGACAATTTGGGGGGGGGATGCAGTGTTTCCTCTGTCAGACATTTCCATCAGGTTTCCAACACCTTCTCTAGTGCTGGACTCTGGAAGGTTCCAGAAATATCTACACGGCACATGCTTGAGCAGGAGATATATGCAATATTATTGATCAGGGCTCTATATCTAACTATTCTAGTTCTGTATCATGATAGAGCCCTTCACCTCAACACTATACTGGTACATCAGTAAAGACTCTACATTCTGTGTTCTCCAACTCCGTTCTAACGCCAAGTTTGTTCTTGGTTCCAGAGGCTGATTTCAAGGCTACGTTCCTTGGCAACACCCCTGTGGAGTGTACAGGTACGCATTCCCCAAAGAGGTCCGGACAGAGCGCTGCGTGGGAGCCAAGGTCTTCTTTTTCAAAGCTCTCCTGTCCGCTGGTTCAGCCCGTCAGAAAGATCCTTTCCTGACTGCTGGTTCAGCCAATCAGAAAGAACCTTTCCTGTCCTCTGGTTCAGCCAGTCAGAAAGAACCTTTCCTGTCCGCGGGTTCAGCCAATCAGAAAGAACCTTTCCTGTGGGTGAAGAAGACTGAACTGCAGGAACACCTGAAGCCACCTTACTTGGAGAAGGTTGACCGCTTCATCCTCAACCTGTGATTGAGCTGATGGAGAAGATGAGAGCTGATGGAGAAGATGTGATGAGAGGTTACGGATGTCTTTTTTAGAAACGTCCTCGTTGAGTCCTGGAAGTCATATTTCTGTCACAGCAACTGTTGTTTTCTCCTGTCCACTTGGTGTATAAGATGATTAAAGTTTATAATTTGTTCCAACATATAAACCATTCAGTGTTGTCTGTGGGCCTATATCCCAGAGGATAGAAAGCCAGTCTCTTTGCCTGTGTGTTGTTCTATGCAAACAGTGTATTTTCCTGTTCTCCACTAGATGGCAGTAGTGAGACAGGAGAGGCTGGTCAGAACAGTGTATTGTCCTGTCCACTAGATGGCAGTAGTGAGACAGAGGCTGGTCAGAACAGTGTATTGTCCTGTCCACTAGATGGCAGTAGTGAGATGGGAGAGGCTGGTCAGAACAGTGTATTGTCCTGTCCACTAGATGGCAGTAGTGAGCCAGAGACTGGTCAGAGAGCGTCTCTACAGTCGTGGCCAAAAGTTGAGAATGACACAAATATACATTTTCACGAAGTCTGCTGCCTCAGTTTGTATGATGGCAATTTGCATATACTCCAGAATGTTATGAAGAGTGATCAGTTGAATTGCATTTTATTACAAAGTCCCTCTTTGCCATGCAAATGAATTGAATCCCCCCAAAAACATTTCCACTGCATTTCAGCCCTGCCACAAAAGGACCAGCTGACATCATGTCAGTGATTCTCTCGTTAACACAGGTGTGAGTGTTGACGAGGACCAGGCTGGAGATCTCTCTGTCATGCTGATTGAGTTCGAATAACAGACTAGAAGCTTCAAAAGGAAAGTAGAGCTTGGAATCATTGTTCTTCCTCTGTCAATCATGGTTAACTACAAGGAAACACGTGCCTTCATCATTGCTTTGCACAAAAAGGACTTCACAGGCAAGGATATTGCTGCCAGTAAAATTTCACCTAAATCAACCATTTATCATCATCAAGAACTTCAGCGAGAGCGGTTCAATTGTTGTGAAGAAGGCTTCAGGGCGCCCAAGAAAGTCCAGCAAGCACCAGGACCGTCTCCTAAAGTTGATTCAGCTGCTGGATTGGGGCACCACCAGTACAGAGCTTGCTCAGGAATGGCAGCAGGCAGGTGTAAGGGCATCTGCATCCACAGTGAGGTGAAGACTTTTGGAGGATGGCCTGGTGTCAAGAATGGCAGCAAAGAAGCCACTTCTCTCCAGGAAAAACATCAGGGACAGACTGATATTCTGCAAAAGGTACAGGGATTGGACTGCTGAGGACTTGGGTAAAGTCATTTTCTCTGATGAATCCCCTTTCCGATTATTTGGGGCATCCAGAATAAAGCTTGTCCGGAGAAGACAAGGTGATCGCTACCATCAGTCCTGTGTCATGCCAACAGTAAAGCATCCTGAGAACATTCATGTGTGGGGTTGCTTTTCAGCCAAGGGAGTGGGCTCACTCACAATTTTGCCTAAGAACACAGCCATTGTCACGACTTCCTCTGAAGTTGGTTCCTCCCCTTGTTAAGGCGGCGTTCGGCGGTTGGCGTCACCCGTCTTCTAGCCGATCGATCCACTTTTCATTTTCCATTTGTTTTGTCTTGTCTTCCCACACACCTGGTTTCAATTCCATCATTACGTGTTGTGTATTTAACCCTCTGTTCCCCCCATGTCCTTATCCGTTTATTTTGTAAGTGATTGTACACGTTATTCTGGTGTGGGTTTTGATTGTTCTGTTTCCGATTGTTTTTATGATTAAACTGCGCCTGACTTCTCTGCCGCCAGTAGGCCGCCAGTAGGCACCCCTTCCAGCCACATAAAGACACTGAGGCAGCAGACGTTGAAGATTAATATGTTTGTCATTCTCACATCTGTTAGACACAACTGTACATTAGGCCCAGAGAACATAGTGATGCTGTTATGCAGGTGAATGAGGACCCAAAAGCGACTTGGCGAAAACAGAGTCTTTAATCCAGTAAAGTAACTTTACAATCAAAAGGCATAATTCTACTCGTAATGACGAGAACAGACTGGAGACTTGATCAAGAACTGCAGGTTGCCTCGGGAAGGCACTTGAACGTAGCAGACTCAGACACCTGCTCACCACGCAGCATCTGAGGGAAACACGACACGACAGGGCGATACATAGACACAGCACGGTGAACAATAGACAAGGATCCGACAGGGCAGGAACGGAAAACAAGGAGAGAAATAGGGACTCTAATCAGGGAAAAGGATCGGGAACAGGTGTGGGAAGACTAAATGATTGATTAGGGGAATAGGAACAGCTGGGAGCAGGAACGGAACGATAGAGAGAAGAGAGAGAGGAAGGGAGAGAGAAAAAGGGGAACGAACCTAAAAAGACCAGCAGGGGGAAAATGAACAGAGGGAAAAGCAAAATGACAAGACAATCTAAGACAAAACATGACAGTACCCCCACTCACCGAGCGCCTCCTGGCGCACTCGAGGAGGAATCCTGGCGGCAACGGAGGAAATCATCAATAAGCGAACGGTCCAGCACGTCCCGAGACGGAACCCAACTCCTCTCCTCAGGACCGTAACCCTCCCAATCCACTAAGTATTGGTGACCCCGTCCCCGAGAACGCATGTCCATGATCCTACGTACCTTGTAAATAGGTGCGCTCTCGACAAGGACGGGAGGGGGAGGGAAGACGAACGGGGTGCGAAGAAAGGGCTTGACACAGGAGACATGGAAGACAGGATGGACGCGACGAAGATGTCGCGGAAGAAGCAGTCGCACAGCGACAGGATTGACGACCTGGGAGACACGGAACGGACCAATGAACCGCGGAGTCAACTTACGAGAAGCTGTCGTAAGAGGAAGGTTGCGAGTGGAAAGCCACACTCTCTGGCCGCAACAATACCTTGGACTCTTAATCCTGCGTTTATTGGCGGCTCTCACAGTCTGTGCCCTGTAACGGCAAAGTGCAGACCTCACCGTCCTCCAGGTGCGCTCACAACGTTGGACAAACGCTTGAGCGGAGGGAACGCTGGACTCGGCAAGCTGGGATGAGAACAGAGGAGGCTGGTAACCCAGACTACTCTGAAACGGAGATAACCCGGTAGCAGACGAAGGAAGCGAGTTGTGAGCGTATTCTGCCCAGGGGAGCTGTTCTGCCCAAGACGCAGGGTTTCTGAAAGAAAGGCTGCGTAGTATGCGACCAATCGTCTGATTGGCCCTCTCTGCTTGACCGTTAGACTGGGGATGAAACCCGGAAGAGAGACTGACGGACGCACCAATCAAACGACAGAACTCCCTCCAAAACTGTGACGTGAATTGCGGGCCTCTGTCTGAAACGGCGTCTAACGGGAGGCCATGAATTCTGAACACATTCTCGATGATGATTTGTGCCGTCTCCTTAGCGGAAGGAAGTTTAGCGAGGGGAATGAAATGTGCCGCCTTAGAGAACCTATCGACAACCGTAAGAATCACAGTCTTCCCCGCAGACAAAGGCAGACCGGTAATGAAGTCTAGGGCGATGTGAGACCATGGTCGAGAAGGAATGGGGAGCGGTCTGAGACGACCGGCAGGAGGAGAGTTACCCGACTTAGTCTGCGCGCAGTCCGAACAAGCAGCCACGAAACGGCGCGTGTCACGCTCCTGAGTCGGCCACCAAAAGCGCTGGCGAATAGACGCAAGAGTGCCTCGAACACCGGGATGACCAGCTAACTTGGCAGAGTGAGCCCACTGAAGAACAGCCAGACGAGTGGAAACAGGAACGAAAAGGAGGTTACTAGGACAAGCGCGCGGCGACGCAGTGTGCGTGAGTGCTTGCTTAACCTGTCTTTCAATTCCCCAGACTGTCAACCCGACAACACGCCCATAAGGAAGAATCCCCTCGGGATTAGTAGAAGCCACAGAAGAACTAAACAGACGGGATAAGGCATCAGGCTTGGTGTTCTTGCTACCCGGACGGTAAGAAATCACAAACTCGAAACGAGCGAAAAACAACGCCCAACGAGCTTGACGGGCATTAAGTCGTTTGGCAGAACGGATGTACTCAAGGTTCTTATGGTCTGTCCAAACGACAAAAGGGACGGTCGCCCCCTCCAACCACTGTCGCCATTCGCCTAGGGCTAAGCGGATGGCGAGCAGTTCGCGGTTACCCACATCATAGTTGCGTTCAGATGGCGACAGGCGATGAGAAAAATAAGCGCAAGGATGAACCTTATCGTCAGACTGGAAGCGCTGGGATAGAATGGCTCCCACGCCTACCTCTGAAGCGTCAACCTCGACAATGAATTGTCTAGTGACGTCAGGAGTAACGAGGATAGGAGCGGACGTAAAACGTTCTTTTAGAAGATCAAAAGCTCCCTGGGCGGAACCGGACCACTTAAAACACGTCTTGACAGAAGTAAGAGCTGTGAGAGGGGCAGCAACTTGACCGAAATTACGAATGAAACGCCGATAGAAATTAGCGAAACCTAAAAAGCGCTGCAACTCGACACGTGACCTTGGAACGGGCCAATCACTGACAGCTTGGACCTTAGCGGAATCCATCTGAATGCCTTCAGCGGAAATAACGGAACCGAGAAAAGTAACGGAGGAGACATGAAAAGAGCACTTCTCAGCCTTCACATAGAGACAATTCTCTAAAAGGCGCTGTAGAACACGTCGAACGTGCTGAACATGAATCTCGAGTGACGGTGAAAAAATCAGGATATCGTCAAGATAGACAAAAACAAAGATGTTCAGCATGTCTCTCAGAACATCATTAACTAATGCCTGAAAAACAGCTGGCGCATTGGCGAGACCAAACGGCAGAACCCGGTACTCAAAATGCCCTAACGGAGTGTTAAACGCCGTTTTCCACTCGTCCCCCTCTCTGATGCGCACGAGATGGTAAGCGTTACGAAGGTCCAACTTAGTAAAGCACCTGGCTCCCTGCAGAATCTCGAAGGCTGATGACATAAGGGGAAGCGGATAACGATTCTTAACCGTTATGTCATTCAGCCCTCGATAATCCACGCAGGGGCGCAGAGTACCGTCCTTCTTCTTAACAAAAAGAACCCCGCCCCGGCCGGAGAGGAAGAAGGCACTATGGTACCGGCGTCAAGAGACACAGATAAATAATCCTCGAGAGCCTTACGTTCGGGAGCCGACAGAGAGTATAGTCTACCCCGAGGAGGAGTGGTCCCCGGAAGGAGATCAATACTACAATCATACGACCGGTGAGGAGGAAGGGAGTTGGCTCGGGACCGACTGAAGACCGTGCGCAGATCATGATATTCCTCCGGCACTCCTGTCAAATCGCCAGGTTCCTCCTGAGAAGTGGGAACAGAAGAAATGGGAGGGATGGCAGACATTAAACACTTCACATGACAAGAAACGTTCCAGGATAGGATAGAATTACTAGACCAATTAATAGAAGGATTATGACATACTAGCCAGGGATGACCCAAAACAACAGGTGTAAAAGGTGAACGAAAAATCAAAAAAGAAATAGTCTCACTGTGGTTACCAGATACTGTGAGAGTTAAAGGTAGTGTCTCAAATCTGATACTGGGAAGATGACTACCATCTAAGGCAAACATGGGCGTAGGCTTGTCTAACTGTCTGAAAGGAATGTCATGTTTCCGAGCCCATGCTTCGTCCATGAAACAACCCTCAGCCCCAGAGTCAATCAAGGCACTGCATGTAGCACCCGAACCGGTCCAGCGTAGATGGACCGACATAGTAGTACAGGATCTAGATGAAGAGACCTGAGTAGTAGCGCTCACCAGTAGCCCTCCGCTTACTGATGAGCTCTGGCCTTTTACTGGACATGAATTGACAAAATGTCCATCAAATCCGCAATAGAGGCACAGGCGGTTGGTGATCCTCCGTTCCCTCTCCTTGGTCGAGATGCGAATACCTCCCAGCTGCATGGGCTCAGTCTCTGAGCCAGAGGAGGGAGATGGTTGCGATGCGGAGCAGGGAAACACCGTTGACGCGAGCTCTCTTCCACGAGCTTGGTGACGAAGATCTACCCGTCGTTCTATGCGGATGGCGAGAGCAATCAAAGAGTCCACACTGGAAGGAACCTCCCGAGAGAGAATCTCATCTTTGACCACTGCGTGGAGTCCCTCCAGAAAACGAGCGAGCAGCGCCGGCTCGTTCCAGTCACTAGAGGCAGCAAGAGTGCGAAACTCTATAGAGTAATCCGTTATGGATCGATCACCTTGGCATAGGGAAGCCAGGGCCCTAGAAGCCTCCCTACCAAAAACTGAACGGTCAAAAACCCGAATCATCTCCTCTTTAAAGTTCTGGTAATTGTTTGAACAATCAGCCCTTGCCTCCCAGATAGCTGTGCCCCACTCTCGAGCCCGGCCAGTAAGGAGTGAAATGACGTAAGCAACCCGAGCTCTCTCGCTAGAGTATGTGTTGGGTTGGAGAGAGAACACAATATCACACTGTGTGAGAAAGGAGCGGCACTCCGCGGGCTGCCCGGAGTAACAAGGTGGGTTATTAACCCTAGGTTCCGGAGGCTCGGCAGGCCAGGAAGTAACAGGTGGCACGAGACGAAGACTCTGGAACTGTCCAGAGAGGTCGGAAACCTGAGCGGCCAGGTTCTCCACGGCATGGCGAGCAGCAGACAATTCCTGCTCGTGTCTGCCGAGCATGGCTCCTTGGATCTCGACGGCAGTGTTACGAGCATCTGTAGTCGCTGGGTCCATTCTTTGGTCGGATCCTTCTGTTATGCAGGTGAATGAGGACCCAAAAGCGACTTGGCGAAAACAGAGTCTTTAATCCAGTAAAGTAACTTTACAATCAAAAGGCATAATTCTACTCGTAATGACGAGAACAGACTGGAGACTTGATCAATAACTGCAGGTTGCCTCGGGAAGGCACTTGAACGTAGCAGACTCAGACACCTGCTCACCACGCAGCATCTGAGGGAAACACGACACGACAGGGCGATACATAGACACAGCACGGTGAACAATAGACAAGGATCCGACAGGGCAGGAACGAAAAACAAGGAGAGAAATAGGGACTCTAATCAGGGAAAAGGATCGGGAACAGGTGTGGGAAGACTAAATGATTGATTAGGGGAATAGGAACAGCTGGGAGCAGGAACGGAACGATAGAGAGAAGAGAGAGAGGAAGGGAGAGAGAAAAAGGGGAACGAACCTAAAAAGACCAGCAGGGGGAAAATGAACAGAGGGAAAAGCAAAATGACAAGACAATCTAAGACAAAACATGACAGATGCACTAAGACCCTCTCAGATTCAACTGTCCTTTCACTATAATGCTAGAAATATCCCCTTTTCCACTGGTGTTAAGTACTTCACTAAAAATGCTTTAAAGTTCTACTTAAGTAGTTTTTTAAGGGTATCTGTACTTTAGTTTAATATTTATATTTTTTACTTTTACTTCACTATATTGCTAAAGAAAATAATATACATTTTCCCTAAAAGTTCTTGTTACATTTTCAATGTTTAGCAGGAAAATGGTCCAATTTACAGACTTATCAAGATAACGTGGTCATCCCTACTGCCTCTGATCTGGAGGACTCACTAAACAGAGAACATCCCTGGTCATCTCTACTGCCTCTGATCTGGAGGACTCACTAAACAGAGAACATCCCTGGTCATCTCTACTGCCTCTGATCTGGAGGACTCACTAAACAGAGAACATCCCTGGTCATCCCTACTGCCTCTGATCTGGAGGACTCACTAAACAGAGAACATCCCTGGTCATCCCTACTGCCTCTGATCTGGAGGACTCACTAAACAGAGAACATCCCTGGTCATCCCTGATCTGGCTTAGTGTATTTATCTGTGGTGACAGTGTTTCCTAGCCCCAGAGCAGTGGGCAGCTGGGAGGAGAATATCTTATTCTCCATGGACTTTACAGTGTCCCAGAACATGTTGGAGTTAGAGCTACAGGATACAAATATCTGCTTGAAAAAGCTAGCCTTAGCTTTCCTAACTGCCTGTGTATATTGGTTCCTAACTCTCCTGAAAAGTTGCATATCACGGGGGCTATTCGGTGCTAATGCAGAACGCCATAGGATGTTTTTATGTTGGTTAAGGGCAGTCAGGTCTGGGGGGAACCAAGGGCTATATCTGTTCCTGGTTCTACATTTCTTGAAAGGGGCATGCTTATTTAAGATGGTTAGGAAGGCATTTAAAAAAAAATAACCAGGCATCATCTTCTGACGGGATGAGATCAATATCCTTCCAGGATACCCCGGCCAGGTCGATTAGAAAGGTCTGCTCGCTGAAGTGTTTCAGGGAGCGTTTTACAGTGATGATTGGAGGTTGTTTGACCGCTGACCCATTATGGATGCAGGCAATGAGGCAATGATCGCTGAGATCTTGGTTGAAGACAGAGGTGTATTTAGAGGGGAAGTTGGTTAGGATGATATCTATGAGGGTGCTCGTGTTTAAGGCTTTGGGGTTGTACCTGGTAGGTTCATTGATCATTTGTGTGTGATTGAGGGCATCAAGCTTAGATTGTAGGATGGCTGGGGTGTTAAGCATGTTCCAGTTTAGGTCGCCTAGCAGCACGAGCTCTGAAGATAGATGGGGGGCAATCAGTTCACATATGGTGTCCAGAGCACAGCTGGGGGCAGAGGGTGGTCTATAGCAGGCGGCAACGGTGAGAGACTTGTTTTTAGAGAGGTGGATTTTTAGAAGTAGAAGTTCAAATTGTTTGGGTACAGACCTGGATAGTAGGACAGAACTCAGAACTACCCTAACTAAATTATTATATACCCTAACTACCCTAACCTAAATTATTATATACCATAACTACCCTAACCTAAATGATTATATACCATAACTACCCTAACCTAAATGATTATATACCATAACTACCCTAACCTAAATGATTATACATCCTAACTAAATTATTATATACCATAACTACCCTAACCTAAATGATTATATACCCTAACTACCCTAACCTAAATGATTATACATCCTAACTACCCTAACTAAATTATTATATACCCTAACTACCCTAACCTAAATGATTATATACCCTAACTACCCTAACCTAAATGATGATATACCATAACTACCCTAACCTAAATGATTATACATCCTAACTACCCTAACCTAAATGATTATACATCCTAACTACCCTAACCTAAATGATGATATACCATAACTACCCTAACTAAATGATTATATACCCTAACTACCCTAACTAAATTATTATATACCCTAACTAAATGATTATATACCATAACTACCCTAACTAAATGATTATATACCCTAACTAAATGATTATATACCCTAACTACCCTAACTAAATGATTATATACCCTAACTACCCTAACTAAATGATGATATACCCTAACTACCCTAACCTAAATTATTATATACCCTAACTACCCTAACCTAAATGATTATACATCCTAACTAAATTATTATATACCCTAACTACCCTAACCTAAATGATTATACATCCTAACTAAATTATTATATACCCTAACTACCCTAACCTAAATGATTATACATCCTAACTACCCTTGTACGCCCAACTTTTCGAAAGCTGCAGAACCACAGTTTATGCAAGATGTAAACAGTCTGTTTCTAAAAACTCCACTGTAAGCACTTCTTCCAAGGGCTTTCCTTAGTTAATGCTTCCCAATATTATCTCTCTCTCTGTCAACGATGGTACTGAGTAGACCTCTTAACATCTCATAGGTGTGCATCCAAAATGGCACTCTATTCCCTATATAGTGCACTACTACCCAATGGACCCTGGTCTAAAGTAGGGCACTATACAGGGAATAGGGTGCCATTTGGGATTCATACTTAGTGCTATTACCAGAAGGAGGTAGAGTGCATGGATCCATCTTTATTTACTTGTATATTATAGTTTACATATGACCCGAAGGAGATATTAGTTGTTGTGAGGTTGCTGAGCAAGACACTCCTAACACAATCCCTTTCCAAATTAAATTTAAATGACCTCTCACCTCATAAACAGGGGCTGTTAATTCATAATTCAGTGCTGAGCCAGGGGATAAGAGAGAGATCCACTGATTCTGTCCATCCTGGGCCCTCAGGGGCGGCAGGGTAGCCTAGTGGTTAGAGCATTGGACTAGTAACCCGGAAGGTTGCTAGTCCAACAGGCAGTTAACCCACTGTTCCCAGGCCGTCATTGAAAATAAGAATTTGTTCTTAACTGACTTGCCTGGTTAAATAAAGATAAAATAAAGATCTATATATGGCCAGCTATGTAATCTTTAACATTGGTTTACAATGCAGTAGATGTTGTTCAATTGGTAACATACATTTGTCTTCTTCTAATGTCTTTAACAACTTCCTCTGGCTGAAATCCCGTTAACGGGATCGATTTGACAACAGCCAGTGAAAGTGCAGGGCGCCAAATTCAAACAACAAAAATTTCATAATTAAAATTCCTCAATCAAAATCTCATAATTAAAATATAATATATAATAATAATAATATATAATATAATTAAAATTCCTCAAACATACAAGTATTTTACACCATTTTAAAGATAATATTATATATATAATTATTATATAATTATTATGATTATATAATAATAATCTTCTTGTTAATCCAACCACAGTGTCTGATTTCAAAAAGGCTTTACGACGAAAGCACACCATGCGATTATGTTCGGTCAGCACCTAGTCTGTTATGCAGGTGAGTGAGGACCCAAAAGCGGTTTAACAGAAACAGAGTCTTTTAATGTTCAAACACAGGGAAAACATAAATCCTCTTCAGATATATCGTTAGACTAGTCCCCTTCTAGCAGTAGAGGAGAATAGCAGGGCTAGCGGCAACAGACTGCAGGTCCCTCCGGGTAGGCGCGGGCCGTAGAGGACAGAGGCACCTGATCAAACGCAGCATCTAATGAAGAGGCAGATTACGACAGGACAGAACAAGGGCGAAGCAAACGAGAATCCGACAAAGACAGAAGCAGAAATAGAGAGAGAAATAGAGACCTAATCAGAGGGAAAAGATGGAACAGGTGTGAGAGAGTAAACGAGGTCGTTAGAGGAGAATGAGGGACAGCTGGGAGAAGGAAAGGGACCATAGAGAAAGAGAGAGATAGAGGGAGAGAAGGTAACCTAAAACGACCAGCAGGGGGAAACGAAGAGAAGAGAAAGAACAGGAACAAGACATGACATGACAATACATGACATAGTCACAGAAAAACAGCCATTTTTTCCAGCCAAAGAGAGGAGTCACAAAAAGCAGAAATAGAGTTAAAATGAATCACTAACCTTTGATGATCTTCATCAGATGGCACTCATAGCACTTCATGTTACACAGTGGGGCAAAAAAAGTATTTAGTCAGCCACCAATTATGAAAGTTCTCCCACTTAGAAAGATGAGAGGCCTGTAATTTTCATCATAGGTACACTTCAACTATGACAGACAAAATGAGAGAAAAAAAATCCAGAAAATCACGTAGGATTTTTAATGAATTTATTTGCAAATTATGGTGGAAAATAAGTATTTGGTCACCTACAAACAAGCAAGATTTCTGGCTCTCACAGACCTGTAACTTCTTCTTTAAGAGGCTCCTCTGTACTCCACTCGTTACCTGTATTAATGGCACCTGTTTGAACTTGTTATCAGTATAAAAGACACCTGTCCACAACCTCAAACAGTCACACTCCAAACTCCACTATGGCCAAGACCAAAGAGCTGTCAAAGGACACCAGAAACAAAATTGTAGACCTGCACCAGGCTGGGAAGACTGACTCTGCAATAGGTAAGCAGCTTGGTTTGAAGAAATCAACTGTGGGAGCAATTATTAGGAAATGGAAGACATATATATATTACTGATAATCTCCCTCGATCTGGGGCTCCACGCAAGATCTATTGTTTAACATTATGGGGTGTTTAACATTATGGGGTGTTTAACATTATGGGGTATTGTTTAGCATTATGGGGTATTGTTTAGCATTATGGGGTGGTGTTTAACATTATGGGGTGTTTAACATTATGGGGTATTGTTTAGCATTATGGGGTATTGTTTAGCATTATGGGGTGGTGTTTAGCATTATGGGGTATTGTTTAGCATTATGGGGTATTGTTTAACATTATGGGGTATTGTTTAGCATTATGGGGTATTGTTTAGCATTATGGGGTGTTTAACATTATGGGGTATTGTTCAACATTATGGGGTATTGTTTAACATTATGGGGTATTGTTTAACATTATGGGGTGTTTAACATTATGGGGTATAGTTTAACATTATGGGGTATAGTTTAACATTATGGGGTGTTTAGCATTATGGGGTATAGTTTAACATTATGGGGTGTTTAGCATTATGGGGTATAGTTTAACATTATGGGGTGTTTAACATTATGGGGTGTTTAACATTATGGGGTATTGTTTAGCATTATGGGGTATAGTTTAACATTATGGGGTATAGTTTAATATTATGGGGTATTGCTTAGCATTATGGGCTACAGTTTACACACAGACACAACCACACAGACACAACCACACAGACACAAACACACACACACCTGTCTGCTGAAAACAAAGGACTCGAGGGGTTTAGTCTATCAGGGTCCAAACTGCCTGTCCTGTCATCGTGTGCCGTTACCCATTTTAATAACCAGTGATTTGTCGCAGCGCTGATGTAGGTGTGTGACTGAGCTGCATTAAATGGTAGTTAAAAAAGCCCGGAAAAAGCAAGGCAGGCCCTGACCCTCTCGGCTAAAGGAAATTGCCCCATCCGTCATAATTACAGGTAGGGCCAGAGAGGAACCAGACAGAGACCAGAGGGGCAACCTCCACCCTGACCTGTCAGAGGGACTGGATCTGGAAGGGGGGGTGGATCTTACAGACACCCCTGGAGGGTAAGAGTGGGACGGATTTTTGAAGTGAGGAGAGGGAAGGGTTTAGTGGTGAGGGAGGGAGTGGGAAGGGTTTAGGGGTGAGGGAGGGAGGGAGTGGGAAGGGTTTAGGGGTGAGGGAGGGAGTGAGTGGGAAGGGTTTAAGGAAGAGTTTAGGGGTGGGGGAGGGAGTGAGGGAGTAGGAAGGGTTTAGGACTGTGTCTCTGTAGGGACACTTCTCACCCCTGACCTCTGTAGGGACACTTCTGACCTAAGCCTGGCTGCCATGCCCTAACCCTGGCTGCCCTGCCCTAACCCTGGCTGCCATGCCCTAACCCTGGCTGCCCTGCCCTAACCCTGGCTGCCCTGCCCTAACCCTGGCTGCCATGCCCTAACCCTGGCTGCCCTGCCCTAACCCTGGCTGCCATGCCCTAACCCTGGCTGCCCTGCCCTAACCCTGGCTGCCATGCCCTAACCCTGGCTGCCCTGCCCTAAACCTGGCTGCATTTCAACTCTACTGTAGTTCTGACATGTTACAGGTGTCTTCCTTTTTTTAAGCCCGTAACCATGTGTGTGAGGTGTATACTTTTGTTTCGAAGTAGATTTGTTTGAGACTACCAAGAAACACCAAAGCACCGCATAAAACAAATAAAATATTATTTATGGAATTAATACAAATATTAATAAAATTCCACCTCTCCCTGACCTGGTCTGTGACAATAACATGTTTCAAGCTCACCACCATAGATCCCATGCCCAAGAACGCCAAGGTAACCTGCCTAAATGACTATTGCCCCGTATCACTCACATCTATAGCCATGAAATGCTTTGAGAGACTGGTCATGGCTCACATCACCCTGGACACACTCAAATTCGCCATCCGCCCCAACAGATAATGCGATGTCTATTGCATTCCAGAGTGCCCTCACCCACCTGGACAACAATAATAACTTTGTTAGAATGACTTTCATTGACTACAGCTCAGCATTCAACACCATAGTCTCCTCCAAGCTCATCACTAAGCTAAGGAGCCTAGGACTGAACACCTCCCTTTGCTGGATCCTGGACTTCCTGACAGACCTCCCCCAGGTGGTGAGGGTAGGCAACAACAGATCTGCCACGCTGACCCTCAAAACGGGGCCCCTCAGGGGTGCATGCTTAGTCCCCTCCTGCCCTCCCTGTTCACCCAAGACTGCGTGGCCGCGCACGACTCCAACACCATCATCAAGTTTGCTGACGTCATGACGGTGGTTGGACTGATCACTGACAACAATTAGGCAGCCTATAGTAAGAGACCTGGCAGTGTAGTGCCAGGACAGCAACCTCTCCATCAACGTCAGCAGGACAAAGGAGCTGATGGCGATGATGACTACAGAAAACGGAGGTGCGAGCACGCTCCAATCCACATTGATGGGGCTGTAGTGGAATCGAGAGCGTCAAGTTCCTCGGTATCCACATCACTAAGGCTCCTTCATGGTCCAAACACACCAGCACAGTCGTGAAGAGGGCATGACAACGCCTCTTCTCCCCAGGAGGCTGAAAACAATTTGACATGGGCCCTGAGATCCTCAATACGTTGTACAGCTGCACCATTGAGAACATCTTGACTGGCTGCATCAACACTTGGTACGGCGGGCAAGATGCAGAACACCTGCTCGTCCAACATCTCATTCCAACATCATGGGCATTAATATGGAGTTGGTCCCCCTTTGCTGCTAGGAAGGCTTTCCACTAGATGTTGGAACATTGCTGCTATAACAGCCTCCACTCTTCTGGGAAGGCTTTCCACTAGATGTTGGAACATTGCTGCTATAAAACCTCCACTCTTCTGGGAAGGCTTTCCACTAGATGTTAGAACATTGCTGCGGGGACTTGCTTCCATTCAGCCACAAGAGCATTAGTGAGGTCGGGCACGGATGTTGGGCGATTAGGCTTGGCGTGCAGTATGCGTGCCAATTCATCACAAAAGTGTTTGATGGGGTTGAGGTCAGGGATCTGTGTAGGCCAGTCAAGTCCTTTCACACCGATCTCAACAAACCATGTATGCCCCGCTTTGGGGGCATTGTCATGCTGAAATAAGAAAGGGCCTTCCCCAAACTCTTGCCATAAAGCTGGAAGCACAGAATAGTCTAGAATGTCATTGTATGCTGTAGCGGTAAAATATCCCTTCACTGGGGCCTAAACCATGAAAAACAGCCCCAGACCATTATTCCTCCTCCACCAAACTTTACAGTTGGCACTATGTATTGGAGCAGGTAGGGTTCTCCTGGCATCCGCCAAACCCAGATTCGTCCATCGCATTGCCAGATGGTGAAGTGTGATTCATCACTCTAGAGAACGAGTTTCCACAGCTCCAGAGTTCAATGGCGGCGAGCTTTACACCACTCCAGCCGACGGTTGGCATTGCATATGGTGATCTTAGGCTGGTGTGTGCCTGCTCGGCCAAGGAAACATATTTATTGAAGCTCCTGAATGAACAGTTCTTGTGCTGATGTTGCTTCTGCAGGCAGTTTGGAACTTGGTAGTGACTGTTGCAAACGAGGGCAGACTATTTTTATGCGGTACGCCCTCAGCAGTCGGCGGTCTTCTTCTGTGAACTAACGTATAGCCTACCACTTCGCGACTGAGCCGTTGTTGCGCCCAGACATGTCCACTTCACAATAATAGCACTTACTGGGGCAGCTCTAGCAGGACAGCTCTGGGGCAGCTCTAGCAGGGCAGCTCTGGGGCGGTTCTGGGGCAGCTCTAGCAGGGCAGCTCTGGGGCAGCTCTGGGGCGGTTCTAGCAGGACAGCTCTGGGGCAGCTCTGGAGCAGCTCTGGGGCAGCTCTAGCAGGACAGCTCTGGGGCAGATCTAGCAGGGCAGCTCTGGGGCAGCTCTGGGGCAGCTCTAGCAGGACAGCTCTGGGGCAGCTCTGGGGCAGCTGTGGGGCGGTTCTGGGGCAGCTCTAGCAGGGCAGCTCTGGAGCAGCTCTGGGGCAGCTCCAGCAGGGTGAATTTTTTGACGAACTGACTTCCTGGAAAGGGGGCATCCTATGACGGAGCCACGTTGAAAGGGGGCATCCTATGACAGAGCCACGTTGAAAGGGGGCATCCTATGACGGAGCCACGTTGAAAGGGGACATCCTATGAGGGAGCCACGTTGAAAGGGGACATCCTATGAGGGAGCCACGTTGAAAGTCACTGAGCTCTTCAGGAAGGCCATTCTACTGTCAATGTCTGACTATGGAGATCGCATGGCTGTGTGCTCAATTAATACACCTGTCAGCAACGGGTGTGGCTGAAATAGCCAAATCCACTCATTTGAAGGGGTGTCCACATACTTTTGTATATATAGTGTAGCTAATCAAATGGCTTCCTGGACTACCTGCGTTGACCCTTTTTTGTTGAGGGTTGAAGGAGATGTGAGTCTGGACCTCCAGTCTAGAGAAATTACCCAGTGAGAAGCGGAGAGAATACAATCTGGCCCCGATAGCCTGGCTGCAGTCAGTGGTTTCCAGCACTACATGCTATTTATCTAACGTATTGACCCATTACCCACCCCTGTGTTACATAGAACTGCCAAGGGATATCATGCTGTCCCCCAGCAGGCACAGAGGAGGATGGGGCTGGGGCTAGGAGGATGGGGCTGGGGCTAGGAGGATGGGGCTGGGGCTAGGAGGATGGGGCTGGGGCTAGGAGGATGGGGCTGGGGCTAGGAGGATGGGGCTGGGAGGAGGACGGGGCTGGGAGGAGGACGGGGCTGGGGCTAGGAGGACAGGGCTGGGGCTAGGAGGACAGGGCTGGGGCTGGGAGGAGGACGGGGCTGGGAGGAGGACGGGGCTGGGAGGAGGACGGCACTGGGAGGAGGACGGGGCTGGGAGGAGGACGGGCTGGGGGTGGGAGGAGGACGGGGCTGGGAGGAGGATTGATTTAGGAGTTAGTTATTCTATTTCTGCAGACAGACTGTTAATCATCCTGCAGGTTGTGTGTCTCGATCTCTCTCTTTCTCTGTCTATCTCTCTCTCTCTCTGTGTTTCTCTCTCTATCTCTCTGTGTTTCTCTCTCTCTATTTCAATTCAATTCTAATGGCTTTATTGGCATGGGGAAACATATGTTTACATTGCCAAAGCAAGTGAAACAGATAAATAATCTCTTTTCTCCCTCCCTCCCTCCCCCTCCCTCCCTCCCTCCCTCCCTCCCTCCCTGAGGGTCAGCAGCACAAACAAGCATTGTCAGGCAGTTCCTACAGTTTGGTAACATCCTTCTAACTCTAGATGAAATCAACGGCTCAGCTCTCTGGTTAAACATTTCTCCATAGATACAACCAATGTTTTCCCCATGGGGAAGCTTATTTTGGTTGCTTTGTCTCTCTCTATAACCAGGATATGGGAGGTGATTATTGTGTTGTCATCAGAAAGAGACAGGCCTCTAACTGAATCACAGCTGTTATTAAGTCATAACCAGGATATGGGAAGTGATTATTGTGTTGTCATCAGAAAGAGACAGGCCTCTAACTGAATCACACCTGTTATTAAGTCATAACCAGGATATGGGAAGTGATTATTGTGTTGTCATCAGAAAGAGACAGGCCTCTAACTGAATCACACCTGTTAATAAGTCATAACCAGGATATGGGAAGTGATTATTGTGTTGTCATCAGAAAGAGACAGGCCTCTAACTGAATCACACCTGTTAATAAGTCATAACCAGGATATGGGAAGTGATTATTGTGTTGTCATCAGAAAGAGACAGGCCTCTAACTGAATCACAGCTGTTATTAAGTCATAACCAGGATATGGGAAGTGATTATTGTGTTGTCATCAGAAAGAGACAGGCCTCTAACTGAATCACACTGTTATTAAGTCATAACCAGGATATGGGAAGTGATTAAGAAAGAGACAGGCCTCTAACTGAATCACACCGGTTATTAAGTCATAACCAGGATATGGGAGGTGATTATTGTGTTGTCATCAGAAAGAGACAGGCCTCTAACTGAATCACACCTGTTATTAAGTCATCACCAGGAAATGGGAAGTGATTATTGTGTTGTCATCAGAAAGAGACAGGCCTCTAACTGAATCACACCTGTTATTAAGCCATAACCAGGATATGGGAAGTGATTATTGCATCTCAGAAACGATGCGAAGGACAGGAAACCCAGCGGATCGTTTTAAGTAGCTTTACGTGACTCTGTTTATTCCAGGTTGATGAATATGGCTGAACAGTAATGTCTCTTATCGATGGCAGTTATGATGTCGTTTAGGACCTTGAGCGTGTGGCTGAGGTGCACCCATGACCAGCTCTGAAACCAGATTGCATAATGGAGAAGGTACGGTGGGATTTGAAATGGTCGGTAATCTGTTTGTTGACTTGGCTTTCGAAAGACCTTAGAAAGGCAGGGTAGGATAGAATAGGTCTGTAGCAGTTTGGGTCTAGAGTGTCCCCCCCTTTGAAGAGGGGGATGACCGCAGCTGCTTTCCAATCTTTGGGAATCTTAGATGATACGAAAGAGAGGTTGAATAGGCTAGCGATAGGGGTTGCAACTATTTCAACAGATAATTTTAGAAAGAGAGGGTCCAGATTGTCTAGCCTGGCTGATTTGTAGGGGTCCAGATTTTGCAGCCCTTTCAGAACATCAGCTGTCTGGATTTGGGTGAAGGAGTTGCGGGGAGTGCAGGGCCATTGACCGGGGTAGGGGTAGCAAGGTGGAAAGCATGGCCAGCCGTAGAAAAATGCTTATTGAAATTCTCAATTATCGTGTATTTATCTGAGGTGACAGTGTTTCCTAGCCTCAGAGCAGTGGGCAGCTGGGAGGAGGTGTTCTTATTCTCCATGGACTTTACAGTGTCCCAGAACTTTTTGGAGTTTGTGCTACAGGATACAAATATCTGCTTGAAAAAGCTAGCCGTTGCTTTCCTAACTGCCTGTGTATATTGGTTCCTAACTTTCCTGAAAAGTTGCATATCACGGGGGCTATTCGATACTAATGCAGAACGCCACAGGATGTTTTCATGCTGGTCAAGGGCAGTCAGGTCTGGAGAGAACCATGGGCTCTATCTGTTGGAGGTAATGGTTGGAGGTAGTGGTTGGAGGTAATGGTTGGAGGTAATGGTTAGAGGTAATGGTTAGAGGTAATGGTTGGAGGTAATGGTTGGAGGTAATGGTTGGAGGTAATGGTTGGAGGTAGTGGTTGGAGGTAGTGGTTGGAGGTAGTGGTTGGAGGTAGTGGTTGGAGGTAGTGGTTGGAGGTAGTGGTTGGAGGTAGTGGTTGGAGGTAGTGGTTGGAGGTAGTGGTTGGAGGTAATGGTTGGAGGTAATGGTTGGAGGTAGTGGTTGGTGGTTGGTGGTAATGGTTGGAGGTAGTGGTTAGAGGTAATGGTTGGTGGTAGTGGTTGGTGGTAATGCTTAGAGGTAATGGATGGATGTAATGCTTGGAGGTAATGGTTGGAGGTAATAGTTAGTGGTAATGGATGGAGGTAATGTTTGGTGGTAATGGTGAGGTAATGGTTGGTGATAATGATTTGTGGTAATGGTTGGAGGTAATGGTTGGCGGTAATGGTTGGAGGTAATGGTGAGGTAATGATTGGAGGTAATGGTGATTTAGATGCACTATTGTAAAGTGACTGTTCCACTGGATGTCATAAGGTGAATGCACCAATTTGTAAGTCGCTCTGGATAAGAGCGTCTGCTAAATGACTTAAATGTAATGTAATGTAATGGTTGGAGGTAATGGTTGGTGGTAATGTTAGGGGCAGGTATAATCAGGGATTCTGACATGCCTTTTAGTCACCTCAGCACTCCCTTAATCAGGAGTTCATTCTTTAGCCTGTCAGCTTCCTACTGGGAGGGGTGACTCTGTAGTCAATATCTCCCTCCGGCAGCGTGACCTCATCCCTACCTGGCTGAGTCCCAAATGGCAACCTGTACTCTATAAAGTGGTACTGAGCCCTAGTCCCACCTCTCTGACTCAGCAATACTCACCCTGTACTCTATAAAGTGGTACTGAGCCCTAGTCCCACCTCTCTGACTCAGCACTACTCACCCTGTACTCTATAAAGTGGTACTGAGCCCTAGTCCCACCTCTCTGACTCAGCACTACTCACCCTGTACTCTATAAAGTGGTACTGAGCCCTAGTCCCACCTCTCTGACTCAGCACTACTCACCCTGTACTCTACAAAGTGGTACTGAGCCCTAGTCCCACCTCTCTGACTCAGCACTACTCACCCTGTACTCTATAAAGTGGTACTGAGCCCTAGTCCCACCTCTCTGACTCAGCACTACTCACCCTGTACTCTATACAGTGGTACTGAGCCCTAGTCCCACCTCTCTGACTCAGCACTACTCACCCTGTACTCTATAAAGTGGTACTGAGCCCTAGTCCCACCTCTCTGACTCAGCACTACTCACCCTGTACTCTATAAAGTGGTACTGAACCCTAGTCCCACCTCTCTGACTCAGCACTACTCACCCTGTACTCTATAAAGTGGTACTGAGCCCTAGTCCCACCTCTCTGACTCAGCACTACTCACCCTGTACTCTATAAAGTGGTACTGAGCCCTAGTCCCACCTCTCTGACTCAGCACTACTCACCCTGTACTCTATAAAGTGGTACTGAACCCTAGTCCCACCTCTCTGACTCAGCACTACTCACCCTGTACTCTATAAAGTGGTACTGAGCCCTAGTCCCACCTCTCTGACTCAGCACTACTCACCCTGTACTCTATAAAGTGGTACTGAGCCCTAGTCCCACCTCTCTGTCTCAGCACTACTCACCCTGTACTCTATAAAGTGGTACTGAGCCCTAGTCCCACCTCTCTGACTCAGCACTACTCACCCTGTACTCTATAAAGTGGTACTGAACCCTAGTCCCACCTCTCTGACTCAGCACTACTCACCCTGTACTCTATAAAGTGGTACTGAGCCCTAGTCCCACCTCTCTGACTCAGCACTACTCAACCTGTACTCTATAAAGTGGTACTGAGCCCTAGTCCCACCTCTCTGACTCAGCACTACTCACCCTGTACTCTATAAAGTGGTACTGAGCCCTAGTCCCACCTCTCTGACTCAGCACTACTCACCCTGTACTCTATAAGGACCATATCACCTCCACCCTACCTGACACCCTAGACCCACTCCAATTTGCTTACCGCCCAAATAGGTCCACAGACGATGCAATCTCAACCACACTGCACACTGCCCTAACCCACCTGGACAAGAGGAATACCTATGTGAGAATGCTGTTCATCGACTACAGCTCGGCATTCAACACCATAGTACCCTCCAAGCTCATCATCAAGCTCGAGACCCTGGGTCTCGACCCCGCCCTGTGGAACTGGGTACTGGACTTCCTGACGGGCCGCCCCCAGGTGGTGAGGGTAGGCAACAACATCTCCTCCCCGCTGATCCTCAACACGGGGGCCCCACAAGGGTGCGTTCTGAGCCCTCTCCTGTACTCCCTGTTCACCCACGACTGCGTGGCCACGCACGCCTCCAACTCAATCATCAAGTTTGCGGACGACACAACAGTGGTAGGCTTGATTACCAACAACGACGAGACGGCCTACAGGGAGGAGGTGAGGGCCCTCGGAGTGTGGTGTCAGGAAAATAACCTCACACTCAACGTCAACAAAACTAAGGAGATGATTGTGGACTTCAGGAAACAGCAGAGGGAACACCCCTATCCACATCGATGGAACAGTAGTGGAGAGGGTAGCTAGTTTTAAGTTCCTCGGCATACACATCACAGACAAACTGAATTGGTCCACTCACACTGACAGCGTCGTGAAGAAGGCGCAGCAGCGCCTATTCAACCTCAGGAGGCTGAAGAAATTCGGCTTGTCACCAAAAGCACTCACAAACTTCTACAGATGCACAATCGAGAGCATCCTGGCGGGCTGTATCACCGCCTGGTACGGCAACTGCTCTGCCCTCAACCGTAAGGCTCTCCAGAGGGTAGTGAGGACTGCACAACGCATCACCGGGGGCAAACTACCTGCCCTCCAGGACACCTACACCACCCGTTGTTACAGGAAGGCCATAAAGATCATCAAGGACATCAACCACCCGAACCACTGCCTGTTCACCCCGCTATCATCCAGAAGGTGAGGTCAGTACAGGTGCATCAAAGCTGGGACCGAGAGACTGAAAACAGCTTCTATCTCAAGGCCATCAGACTGTTAAACAGCCACCACTAACATTGAGTGGCTGCTGCCAACACACTGTCATTGACACTGACCCAACTCCAGCCATTTTAATAATGGGAATTGATGGGAAATGATGTAAATATATCACTAGCCACTTTAAACAATGCTACCTTATATAATGTTACTTACCCTACATTATTCATCTCATATGCATATGTATATACTGTACTCTACATCATCGACTGCATCCTTATGTAACACATGTATCACTAGCCACTTTAACTATGCCACTTTGTTTACTTTGTCTACACACTCATCTCATATGTATATACTGTACTCGATACCATCTACTGTATGCTGCTCTGTACCATCACTCATTCATATATCCTTATGTACATGTTCCTTATCCCCTTACACTGTGTATAAGACAGTAGTTTTGGAATTGTTAGTTAGATTACTTGTTGGTTATCACTGCATTGTCGGAACTAGAAGCACAAGCATTTCGCTACACTCGCATTAACATCTGCTAACCATGTGTATGTGACAAATCAAATTTGATTTGATTATAAAGTGGTACTGAGCCCTAGTCCCACCTCTCTGACTCAGCACTATCACCCTGTACTCTATAAAGTGGTACTGAGCCCTAGTCCCACCTCTCTGACTCAGCACTACTCACCCTGTACTCTATAAAGTGGTACTGAGCCCTAGTCCCACCTCTCTGACTCAGCAATACTCACCCTGTACTCTATACAGTGGTACTGAGCCCTAGTCCCACCTCTCTGACTCAGCAATACTCACCCTGTACTCTACAGTACTCTATAAAGTGGTACTGAGCCCTAGTCCCACCTCTCTGACTCAGCACTACTCACCCTGTACTCTATAAAGTGGTACTGAGCCCTAGTCCCACCTCTCTGACTCAGCACTACTCACCCTGTACTCTATAAAGTGGTACTGAGCCCTAGTCCCACCTCTCTGACTCAGCAATACTCACCCTGTACTCTATACAGTGGTACTGAGCCCTAGTCCCACCTCTCTGACTCAGCAATACTCACCCTGTACTCTATAAAGTGGTACTGAGCCCTAGTCCCACCTCTCTGACTCAGCACTACTCACCCTGTACTCTATAAAGTGGTACTGAGCCCTAGTCCCACCTCTCTGACTCAGCAATACTCACCCTGTACTCTACAAAGTGGTACTGAGCCCTAGTCCCACCTCTCTGACTCAGCAATACTCACCCTGTACTCTACAAAGTGGTACTGAGCCCTAGTCCCACCTCTCTGACTCAGCAATACTCACCCTGTACTCTACAAAGTGGTACTGAGCCCTAGTCCCACCTCTCTGACTCAGCAATACTCACCCTGTACTCTACAAAGTGGTACTGAGCCCTAGTCCCACCTCTCTGACTCAGCACTACTCACCCTGTACTCTATAAAGTGGTACTGAGCCCTAGTCCCACCTCTCTGACTCAGCACTACTCACCCTGTACTCTATAAAGTGGTACTGAGCCCTAGTCCCACTTCTCTGACTCAGCAATACTCACCCTGTACTCTATAAAGTGGTACTGAGCCCTAGTCCCATCTCTCTGATATATAAGAGGTCAGGCTGGGCCTAATATAGTGTATAAGAGGTCAGGCTGGGCCTAATATAGTGTATAAGAGGTCAGGCTGGGCCTAATATAGTGTATAAGAGGTCAGGCTGGGCCTAATATAGTGTATAAGAGGTCAGGCTGGGCCTAATATAGTGTATAAGAGGTCAGGCTGGGCCTAATATAGTGTATAAGAGGCTCTGGGCCTAAATAGTGTATAAGAGGTCAGGTAATATAGTGTATAAGAGGTCAGGCTGGGTCTAATATAGTGTATAAGAGGTCAGGCTGGGCCTAATATAGTGTATAAGAGGTCAGGCTGGGCCTAATATAGTGTATAAGAGGTCAGGCTGGGCCTAATATAGTGTATAAGAGGTCAGGCTGGGCCTAA
>NW_025748612.1:0-5000 GCF_021184085.1 Oncorhynchus gorbuscha
TTTAACAGAAGGGGTTTAGTGTCCTAGAGTGGGGTTGGTATCATTACAGCTGTAACAGAAGGGGTTTAGTGTCCTAGAATGGGGTTGGTATCATTTCAGCTTTAACAGAAGGGGTTTAGTGTGTCCTAGAATGGGGTTGGTATCATTACAGCTTTAACAGAAGGGGTTTAGTGTCCTAGAATGGGGTTGGTATCATTTACAGCTGTAACAGAAGGGGTTTAGTGTCCTAGAATGGGGTTTGTATCATTTCAGCTGTAACAGAAGGGGTTTAGTGTCCTAGAATGGGGTTGGGATCATTTCAGCTTTAACAGAAGGGGTTTAGTGTCCTAGAATGGGGTTGGGATCATTTCAGCTTTAACAGAAGGGGTTTAGTGTCCTAGAATGAGGTTGGTTTCTATGTAACTAAGTGGTGGAATTTCCTCTTAATCTGTGTAGGCTGAACAGTGTATTCAGACTCCTTCTCCACGTCTTGTTACGTTACAGCCTTATTCTAAAATGGATTCAATCGTTTTTTCCCCCTCATCAACCTACCCCATAATGACATCACAATACTCCATAATGACATCACAATACTCCATAATGACATCACAATACCCCATAAGACATCACAATACTCCATAATGACATCACAATACCTCATAATGACATCACAATATCCCATAATGATGAAGGAAAAACGTTTTAGTTTTTGCAAATGTATAATAAATAAAAATATCTGAAATATCACCGTAACATTTGTATTCAGACCCTTTACTCAGTACTTTGTTGAAGCACCTTTTGCAGCAATTACAGCCTTGAGTCATCTTGGGTTTCACCCTACAAGCTTGGCACACCTGTATTTGGGGAGTTTCTCCCATTCTTCTCTGCAGATCCTCTCAAGCTCTGTCAGGTTGGATGGGGTGCGTCGCTGCACGGCTATTCTCAAGTCTCTCCAGAGACGTTCGAACAGGTTAAAGTCCGGGCTCTGGCTGAGTCATTCATGGACATTTAGAGACTTGTCCCGAAGCCACTCCTGCGTTGTCTTGGCTGTGTGCTGGGGTGTTGTCCTGTTGGAAGGGAACCTTCGCCCCAGTCTGAGATCCTGAGGGCTCTGGAACAGGTTTTCATCAAGGATCTCTCTGTACTTTGCTCCGTTCATCTTTGCCTCGATCCTGACTGGTCTCCCAGTCCCTGCCGCTGAAAAAACATCCCCCACAACATGATGCTACCATGCTTCACCGTAGGGATGGTGCCAGGTTTCCTCCAGACGTGACGCTTGGCATTCAGGCCAAAGAGTTAAATCTTGCCTTTCCAAATCCTGTCCAATCAATTGAATTTACCACAGGTGGACTCCAATCAAGTTGTAGAAACATCTCAAGGATGATCAATGGAAACAGGATGCACCTGAGCTCAATTTCGAGTCTCATCGCAAAGGGTCTGAATACTTATGTAAAACTTTCTGTGTTGTTTTTTATACATTTCCAAACATTTCAACAACAAAAAAACTGTTTTATTTAATCGATTTCAGAATAAAGCTGGGTGTAACTTCTTGGATGGTACACACACTGGGTCGTTCTGTAGGTTGGATGTTTAGTGTCTAGCACCCAGAGGGAGGGAGGGAGGGAGGGAGGGAGGGAGGGAGAGGGAGGGAGGGAGGGAGGGAGGGAGGGAGGGAGGGAGGGAGGGAGGGAGGGAGGGAGGAGAGAGAGAGAGGAGAGAGGGAGAGACTGTTTAGTGGTCTAGCACCCAGAGAGAGAGAGAGAGAGAGACTGTTTAGTGGTCTAGCACCCAGAGAGAGAGAGAGAGAGAGACTGGGAGAGAGAGAGACTGGGACAGAGACAGAGACAGAGAGACTGGGAGAGAGCGAGACTGTTTAGTGGTCTAGCACCCAGAGAGAGAGAGAGACTGGGAGAGGAGAGAGACTGAGAGACAGAGACAGAGAGAGACTGTTTAGTGGTCTAGCACCCAGAGAGAGAGAGTGGGACAGAGTCAGAGAGACAGAGAGACTTAAGTGTCTAGCACTCAGGAATGTGTCGTTCTCTTTACCTCAGTGTGTCCTGCATCCGTGTGTTTATTGACATACCAACTCAATCTAATTGTTATTTAGATTTTTCTTTTTACATAATTACACGTGTGTGTGTGTGTGTGTGTTGTATTGCAGGGTTTGCGGTGGCTCACTGTGTCTCTCAGCACAGCCTGTCCCCCCTCTCCTCCCCCTCCCCACCCTCCTCAGGCAGCACGGGACGATGTGACTCTGTTACAGCCAGTACGATATCAGCCAACAGCCCTACAGGTAACACACACACACACACACACACACACACACACACACACACACACACACACACACACACACACACACACACACACACACACACACACCAGTACGATATCAGCCAACAGCCCTACAGGTAACACACACACACACACACACCAGTACGATATCAGCCAACAGCCCTACAGGTAACACACACACACACACACACACACACACACACACACACACACACACACACACACACACACACACACACACACACACAGTACGATATCAGCCAACAGCCCTACAGGTAACACACACACACACACACACACACACACACACACACACACACACACACACACACACACACACACACACACACACACACACACACACACACACACCAGTACGATATCAGCCAACAGCCCTACAGGTAACACACACACACACACACCAGTACTATATGTGCTAGGCTTTGATAACAGTTGTCTCTAGCTATCGTTAGCTCTAGATGCTAGGCTTATATAACAGTCGTCTGTAGCTACTGTTAGCTCTAGATGCTAGGCTTAGATAGTAGCTATCGTTAGCTCTAGATGCTAGGCTTATATAACAGTTGTCTTTAGCTAGATGCTAGAGCTAACAATACCTAAAGACAACTGTTATCTTTGTTGTTTGCTCTAGATTCTAGGCTTAGATAAGTTGTCTGTAGCTATTGTTAGCTCTAGATGCTAGGCTTAGATAGTAGCTATCATTAGCTAGATGCTAGACTTAGACAGCAGTTGTCTGTAGCGATCGTTAGCTCTAGATGTTAGGCTTAGATAGGCAGCGATCTGTAGCGATCGTTAGCTGTAGATGCTAGGCTTAGATAGCAGTTGTCTGTAGTGATCGTTTGCTCTAGATGCTAGGCTTAGATAGCAGTTGTCTGATATCTTCAATGATCATTTGCTGCTATCTAAGCCTAGCATCTAGCGATAACGATCGCTACAGACAACTGCTATATTAGCCTAGCATCTAGAGCTAAATATAGCTACAGACAGCTGCTATATTAGCCTAGCATCTAGAGCAAACAATAGCTACAGATAGCTCGATGCTAGGCTTAGATAGCGTTGTCTGTAGCGATCGTTAGCTCTAGATGCTAGGCTTAGATAGCAGTTGTCTGTAGCGATCGTTAGCTCTAGATGCTAGGCTTAGATAGCAGCTGTCTCGTAGCTCTAGATTGGTTAGCTCTAGATGCTAGGCTTAGATAGCAGTTGTCTGTAGCTATCGTTAGCTCTAGATGCTAGGCTTAGAAGTTGTCTGTAGCTATCGTTAGCTCTAGATGCTAGGCTTAGATAGCAGTCGTCTGTAGCTATCGTTAGCTCTGGATGCTAGGCTTAGATGGCAGTCGTCTGTAGCTAACCGGTTGAGCTAACACTAACCCCTCTTCCTCCTCAGATGAGGAGACGTTCTTGGAGCACACCCCTCCTTCGTCCTCCGGTGGAGTGGGAGGAGGAAGAGGAGGAGAGTTAACCGGTTCTTGTTCCCCTGTCCCGTCTGTCCTGGCCCCCAGCCTCACCCCTGCCTCCCAGCCTAACATCTCTCTACTGACAGACGACAACACAGACTCTCTGAGCGTCGAGTCACTGACCCTGCTACCCCCGGCTGACCACCTGCAAGCACTAGGCTCACACACACACCTCGGCACTGATACGGCTATCAGAGAGGAGGAGGAGGAGGAGGGGCTAGAGAAGAGAGAAGGGAAGGAGCCAAAGGAGGAAGTGGAAGGGTCGGCGATGGAGGAAGAGGAGGAGGAGGAGGAGGAGACTGAAACCGAAACAACAATTCAAGAGACAGCTGAAGCAGAGATGGGAACGCCCACTGAGCAAGACACGCCCCTAGAGGCAGAGGGAGACACACCCCTTTCTTCTGAGGGAGACACACCCCTTTCAGCTGCATCAGAAGGGGAGGAGACTGGTCAGGACACACCCACGGGAGAGGAAGCAGAGAAAGACACACCTCCGAAAGAGGACACGCCCACAGAAACACCCTGATTAAAGAGGACACGCCCACAGAAACACCCTGATTAAAGAGGACACAGAAACACCCTGATTAGAGGACAGAAACACCCTGATTAAAGAGGACACGCCCACAGAAACACCCTGATTAGAGGACAAACCCACCCTGATTAAAGAGGACACGCCCACAGAAACACCCTGATTAGAGGACAAACCCACCCTGATTAAAGAGGACACGCCCACAGAAACACCCTGATTAGAGGACACGCCCACAGAAACACCCTGAAACACGCCCCTGTGTGATAGGACAGGAGAGTAGTCCCGCCTTTCTAAAATCACCCCTCCCTTTCCAGTTGTTTTGAGCAGATCTCTGTCTCTCACACAGCAGTAGAGAGAGCAGATCCCTGTATCTGTAGAGAGACAGAGAGAGAGACAGAGAGAGACAGAGAGAGACAGAGAGAGACAGAGAGAGACAGAGAGAGAGAGAGAGACAGAGAGAGAGAGACAGAGAGAGAGAGAGAGAGACACAGAGAGAGACACAGAGAGAGACACAGAGAGAGAGACACAGAGAGAGACACAGAGAGAGAGACAGAGAGAGAGAGAGAGAGAGACTGGGACAGAGAGAGAGAGAGAGACACAGAGAGAGAGAGACTGGGACAGAGAGAGAGAGAGACTGGGACAGAGAGAGAGAGAGAAGTGTTCCTGCTCCAGCAGTTTCTGTTGCTTTATAAAAGAGCTTTTAGACTCTCAACGTTTCATTGTTC
>NW_025748612.1:12500-32728 GCF_021184085.1 Oncorhynchus gorbuscha
AGAGACACTGTGGTTGGTTAGAATACCTAGCTAGCTCTATAAGGGATGTTTCAGAGACACGACTTGGTTAGAATACCTAGCTAGCTCTATAAGGGATGTTTCAGAGACACAACTTGGTTAGACAGCTAGCTCTATAAGGGATGTTTCAGAGACACAACATGGTTAGAATACCTAGCTAGCTCTATAAGGGATGTTTCAGAGATGTCAACTTGGTTAGAATACCTAGCTAGCTCTATAAGGGATGTTTCAGAGACACACTTGGTTAGAATACCTAGCTAGCTCTATAAGGGATGTTTCAGAGACACAGACTTGGTTAGAATACCTAGCTAGCTCTATAAGGGATTTGTTTTCAGAGACATCAGCTTGGTTAGAATACCTAGCTAGACTCTCTATAAGGGATGTTTCAGAGATGTCAAATAGGTTAGAATACCTAGCTAGCTGTACTATAAGGGATGTTTCAGTAGACACTGACTTGGTTAGAATACCTAGCTAGAGAACTCTCATAAGGATGTTTCAGAGACACAACATGGTTAGAAACTACATCACAGTAGAGAGAGAGGAGGAGGATAGCTCTATAAGGGATGTTTCAGAGACACACACTTGGTTAGAATACATCACAGTAGCTAGCTCTATAAGGGATGTTTCACAGAGACACAACATGGTTAGAATACCTAGCTAGCTCTATAAGGGATGTTTCAGAGACACTGACTCACAGTGGTTAGAATACCTCAGCTAGAGAACTCTATAAGGGATGTTTCACAGAGACAGAGACACAGCTTGGTTAGAATACCTAGCTAGCTCTATAAGGGATGTTTTGGTTCAACTTCTTTCAATAAGATGCAAATATGTCTCTGTCTCTCCATCTCTGTACATCACAGTAGAGACCTGTCTCTCTCCGCAGCGTGGAACTGTACTCAGAAGACAGGAAAGAGAGGAGGTGAGGGGAGGGGAGAGGTCCCATCACACGGAGTTACAGAGTGACAAGAAGAGACCTGTTAGAGAGAGAGAGACGAGGAGGATGGGATTGTCTCTCACACACGCACAGAGAGAGAAAGATAGAGAACATCACAGTAAGACGAGGAGGATAGAGAACTGTACATCACAGTAGAGAGAGAGACTAGGAGGATCAGAGAACTGTACATCACAGTAGAGAGAGAGAGACGAGGAGGATAGAGAACTGTACATCACAGTAGAGAGAGAACAGAGAGAGAGAGACGAGGAGGATAGAGAACTGTACATCACAGTAGAGAGAGAGAGACGAGGAGGATAGAGAACTGTACATCACAGTAGAGAGAGAGACGAGGAGGATAGAGAACTGTACATCACAGTAGAGAGACGAGGAGGAGGTTAGAACTGTACATCACAGTAGAGACGAGGAGAGAGACGAGAGGACGAGGAGGATAGAGAACTGTACATCACAGTAGAGAGAGAGACGAGGAGGATAGAGAACTGTACATCACAGTAGAGAGACGACAAAGGAGGATAGAGAACTGTACATCACAGTAGAGAGAGAGGATAGAGAACTGTACATCACAGAGGAGACGAGGAGGATAGAGAACTGTACATCACAGTAGAGAGAGATGGAAAGAGAACAAAACTGTGTTTTCATGTGGTCTGTCACCGGCTGTTTGTTCTGTTCTATCTTAGTCTCTTCAGGGAAACGTGTTTGTGTGTGTGTTCCTGGTAATCGAAGGCTGCTAAGTGCGTGTGATGTGTGTGTGTGTCTAACCACAGCTCTTAACGAGGGCTTGTGTTCCAGATCATGCCATTGTTTGATGCATTTTGGGTAAATTGTTACTGAACTGACTGATCTACCAAATAATGTGTCGTTATGACGACAAAATGTTGGAACAAGCCCCAATATTATTGAATTGGTAAGACAGGCCTACATAGCTGAGGAGACGGAGAGAGAGGAAAGGGAGAGAGAGAGAGAGAGAGGAGAGAAAGAGAGAGAGAGAGGAGAGAGAGAGGAGAGAGAGAGGAGAGAGAGGAGAGAGAGGAGAGAGAGAGAGAGAGAGAGGAGAGAAAGAGAGAGAGGAGAGAAAGGAGAGAGAGAGGGAGAGAAAGGAGAGAAAGAGAGAGAGAGGAGAGAGAAGGAGAGAAAGGAGAGAGGAGAGAAAGGAGAGAGAGAGAGAGAGAAAGGAGAGAGAGGAGAGAAAGGAGAGGAGAGAGAGGAGAGAGAGGAGAGAGAGAGAGAGAGAGAGAGAGAGAGAGAGAAAGGAGAGAGAGGAGAGAGAGAGGAGAGAAAGGAGAGAAGGAGAGAGAGAGAGGAGAGAAAGGAGAGAGAGAAGGAGAGAGGAGAGAGAGAGAGAGGAGAGAGAGAAGGAGAGGAGAGAGAGGAGAGAAGAGGAGAGAGAGAGAGAGAGAGAGAGGAGAGAGAAGGAGAGAGAGAGAGAGAGAGAGAGAGAAGAGAGAGAGAGAGAGAGAGAGAGAGAGAGAGAGAGAGAGAAAGGAGAGAGAAAGGAGAGAGAGAGAGGAGAGAGAGAGAGAGAGAAAGGAGAGAAAGGAGAGAAAGGAAAGAGAGGAGAGAGGAGAGAGAAGGAGAGAGAAGAGGAGAGAGAGAGAGAGAAAGGAGAGAGAGAGAGAGACAGAAAGGAGAGAGAGAGAGAGAAAGGAGAGAGAAAGGAGAGAGAAGAGGAGATGAAGAGAGACAGAGAGAAAGGGAGAGGAGAGAAGAGGAGAGAGAGAGGAGGGAGGAGGAGAGGAGGGAGAGAGAGGGGGAGAGAGGAAGGAGAGAAAGGAGGGGGAGAAAGGAGGGAGACAGAGAGAGGAGAGGAGGAGAGAAGAGAGAGGATAGAGGAGGAGACAGAGATTAAAGGGGAGGATAGAGAGAGAGAGAGAGAGGAGGGGAGAGAGAGGGGGAGATAGAGGAAAGGAGGAGAGACAGAGATTAAAGGGGAGGATAGAGGAATGGGGGAGACAGAGATTAAAGGGGAGGATAGAGGAATGGAGGGGAGACAAGAGAGAGAAAGGAGAGGAGACAGAATAAAGGGGAGGATAGAGGAAAGGAGGGAGACAGAGATTAAAGGGGAGGATAGAGGAATGGAGGAGAGACAGAGATTAAAGGGGAGGATAGAGGGAGGAGGGAGACAGAGAGAGAAAAGGAGAGGAGAAGAATAAATGGGAGGATAGAGGAAAGGAGGGGAGACAGAGATTAAAGGGGAGGATAGAGGAAAGGAGGAGAGAGAAGGGAGGAGAGAGAGAGAGAGACAGAGATAAAGGAGGATAGAGGAAAAGAGGGGAGACAGAGATTAAAGGGGAGAGAGAAAGGAGAGAAGAGGAGGAGAGAAAGGAGAGACAGAGATTAAAGGAGAGAGAGAGAGAGAAAGGAGGAGAGAGAGAGAGAGAGAGGAAAGGAGAGAGACAGAGATTAAAGGAGAGAAGTGGAGATGGAGGAGAGAGAGAGAGATTAAAGGAGGAGAAAGGAGGAGAGAGAGACAGAGATTAAAGGGGAGGAGAGGAGAGGAATGAGAGGAGAGAGAGAGATTAAAGGAGGAGATAGGGGAGGATGGAATGGAGGAGAGACAGAGATTAGAGAGGAGGAGGAGGAGATGGAGGATAGAGAGACAGAGATTAAAGGGGAGGATAGAGGAATGGAGGAGAATGACAGAGATTAAAGGGGAGGATAGAGGAATGGAGGAGAGACAGAGATTAAAGGGGAGGATAGAGGAATGGAGGAGAGACAGAGATTAAAGGGGAGGATAGAGGAAAAGAGGGGAGACGGAAGAAAGAGAGATATGAATATGAACGGCTCAGTGATAATGACGACATCAGGGAAGTCCCATGTATAAACACCTGGTGTTCTACATCAGTGACTGGGTTTGTATTTCCTCATTGGCACAGCAGACGGAGAGAGAGAACAAGGCTCCTGTTTAGAGAATTCTGGGAACCGTAGATCAAATAATGGTGTGTGTGTGTGTGTGTGTGTGTGTGTGTGTGTGTGTGTGTGTGTGTGTGTGTGTGTGTGTGTGTGTGTGTGTGTGTTCTGTGGTGGTGTGTGTGTGTGTGTGTGGTTCTGTGGTGGTTCTGTGTTGGTCCTTTCCACAGAACTCTGTCCAACACATGAAACTCTTCACTTCTCTAAACCTGAAATACTATGAATGAAACACACATGAAATTGGTCCTGGTTCTGTATTGGTTCTGGTTCTGTATTGGTCCTGACTGTATTGGTCCTGGTTCTGTATTGGTTCCTGGTTCTGTATTGGTCCTGGTTCTGTATTGGTCCTGGTTCTGTATTGGTCCTGGTTCTCCTGGTTCTGTATTGGTTCTGGTTCTGTATTGGTCCTGGTTCTGTATTGGTCCTGGTTCTGTATTGGTCCTGGTTCTGTATTGGTTCTGGTTCTGTATTGGTCCTGGTTCTGTATTGGTTCTGGTTCTGTATTGGTCCTGGTCCTGTATTGGTCCTGGTTCTGTATTGGTCCTGGTTCTGTATTGGTCCTGGTCCTGTATTGGTCCTGGTTCTGTATTGGTTCTGGTTCTGTATTGGTCCTGGTTCTGTATTGGTCCTGGTCCTGGTTCTGTATTGGTTCTGGTTCTGTATTGGTCCTGGTTCTGTATTGGTCCTGTTTCTGTATTGGTTCTGGTTCTGTATTTAATCATCTGATAGTAATGTGACCAGTCGTCATTTGACAGGTTTGTGTTTCCCTCCTCGTCATTATCATCAGGTCATTTACAACAAAGGTTATCGACCCTTCACCTTTATTAGTCATTACTGGGCCGTTCTGACTAACCACACACACAGACACACACACCACCCACACGCCAAGACATTCTGGTACCCCTCCCTTCTTCTGACAGAAACATATTTTACTGACAGACCTTCTGATTCTTCATTTCTCTACATGTTCCTGTAATAGACCCCCCCACACACACACACACACACACAGAGCGTTTACTATCATAGCTCAGCCCATCTGTCACATTGATGTGTCACTGCGGTTACCTACTGTACCCAGTGTTGTCACAGCAACCACACACACTGTCTCTCTGTCTGTCTGTTATATCTGTCTCTCTCTGTGTCTGTCTGTTATATCTGTCTCTCTGTCTGTCTCTCTCTCTCTCTGTCCGTCTCTCTGTCTGTCCGTCTCTCTGTCTGTCCGTCTCTCTGTCTGTCCGTCTCTCTGTTTGTCCGTGTCTCTGTGTCTCTGTCTCTCCGTCTGTCTCTGTCTCTCTCTCTGTCTGTCCGTCTATCTCTGTCTCTCCGTCTGTCTCTGTCTCTCTCTCTCTGTCTGTCAGTCTCTCCGTCTGTCTCTGTCTCTCTCTCTGTCTGTCCGTCTCTCCGTCTGTATCTGTCTCTCCGTCTGTCTCTCTCTCTCTCTCTCTCTCTGTCTGTCCGTCTGTCTGTCCATCTCTCTGTCTGTCCGTCTCTCTGTCTGTCCGTCTCTTTGTCTGTCCGTCTCTGTCTGGCGGGGTAGGACCCCCCCACTTGGGCTGTGCCGTGGCGGAGATCTTTGTGGGCTATACTCAGCCTTGTCTCAGGATGGTAAGTTGGTGGTTGAAGATATCCCTCTAGTGGTGTGGGGGCTGTGCTTTGGCAAAGTGGGTGGGGTTATATCCCTCCTGTTTGGCCCTGTCCGGGGGTGTTCTCGGATGGGGCCACAGTGTCTCCTGTCCCCTCCTGTCTCAGCCTCCAGTATTTATGCTGCAGTAGTTTGTGTCGGGGGGCTAGGGTCAGTTTGTTATATCTGGAGTACTTCTCCTGTGCTATTCGGTGTCCTGTGTGAATCTAAGTGTGCGTTCTCTAATTCTCTCCTTTCTTTCTCTCTTTCGGAGGACCTGAGCCCTAGGACCATGCCCCAGGACTACCTGACATGATGACTCCTTGCTGTCCCCAGTCCACCTGGCCATGCTGCTGCTCCAGTTTCAACTGTTCTGCCTTGTTATTATTCGACCATGCTGGTCATTTATGGACATTTGAACATCTTGGCCATGTTCTGTTATAATCTCTACCCGGCACAGCCAGAAGAGGACTGGCCACCCCACATAGCCTGGTTCCTCTCTCGGTTTCTTCCTAGGTTTTGGCCTTTCTAGGGAGTTTTTCCTAGCCACCGTGCTTCTACACCTGCATTGCTTGCTGTTTGGGGTTTTAGGCTGGGTTTCTGTACAGCACTTTGAGATATCAGCTGATGTACGAAGGGCTATATAAATAAATTTGATTTGATTTGATTTGACCGTCATTGTAAAATAAGAATTTGTTGTTAACTGATAAGGAGCATTAGAGAATAAAATATTGTCTAACAGCAACACACAGACCGACAGGAAGACGGAAATATATACGTCATATTTATTATCCATTAAAACACCCCTAGAGGTAGTCTGCACAGCAGATATGATGCATAGTACACAGTTATACTCATTAGTACTACACAGTTACTCATTTGTACTACATAGTACACAGTTACTCATTAGTACTACAAAGTACACAGTTATACCTGTTAGTACCAGAGAGTACAGTTATACCCACCAGTACTACATAGTACACAGTTATACCCATTAGTACCAGAGAGTACACAGTTATACCCGTTAGTACCAGAGAGTACACAGTTATACCCGTTAGTACTAGAGAGTACACAGTTATACCCGCCAGTACTACATAGTACACAGTTATACCTGTTAGTACCAGAGAGTACACAGTTATACCCGCCAGTACTACATAGTACACAGTTATACCTGTTAGTACCAGAGAGTACAGTTATACACGCCAGTACTACATAGTACACAGTTATACCTGTTAGTACCAGAGAGTACACAGTTATACCTGTTAGTACCAGAGAGTACACAGTTATACATACAGTACTGTAATATTGTGTAGCGTAAACATTCCTGGTCGTTGTAAAGTTTGTAAACAACATTGTAAACATTGTAAAGTATTGATGCTTGAGTTGTTGTGCTACAGCGAACCCAGCCCTGCCTACAACGGCAGAACCAGTCCACTAACCAAACCGGATCAGAACACAACCAGAACCCCCCCGGTGGTGGTTCTTTAATGCAGCCGCCCCATAACCCGTTGTCGATAAACCCAAACCCAGACCAAGTGTGACCTATGACCCTGTCGAGTAGTGCACCGTTTAGAGAATAGGGTGTGGTTTTGAACTCTGACCTCGTTTCTAACCACGACCCGGTCTCTAGTTTCAAAGCCACCGATCCAAAAACCCTTAAGTAACCGTCCCGATCCAAATCAAGTCCCGCCTCAACGGCATCCCCTGTGACATCATATCCTGTACGGAAACTCTAACAGGAAGTGTTTTAAGACTGGGTTGACGGGGACCCTGGCGACCCGTTCCACCTCGCCGCCGCACGACTCCACGACCTGTTTCCTGCACAGTTCCTGGAGCGTAGGGCGCTGCTTCCTGTACGGAACGGTCAGGCTTTTCTTAGAGGAATGAATGTAGTGTTCGAGCAGGAGGAAGAGGCAAGGGAAAGAGTGCTCACTTCCTGCCAGGCTGAACCGTTGTCCCTTATAGACGATGCGTACGCTGACCGGGCCGCTGGCCGCGCGATAGGACAGCGTGAAGAAGACATCTTTCTGACGACTGTCCCGGATCAAGAACGTTCCCGTGGCAACGTCCTTCAGTCGACTGTGAGCCTGCGAGAGGAGGAGGAAGAGGAGGACAGAATTAACATCAAAAAGATTTGGTTGTAAAATAAAAAATGACTTCTCCTTTAACTTCATGTCATCTCGTTGGATTTTTAAATCTCTTATTTATCAGTTTAATACATTAATGACAGCTGTTCTCTGTTCCTTTACTCTGACAATTATTGTTGTGAAAGGTTTATATAAATAACATTTGATCAATCAAATTTATTTTTATTAAAAAGCCTTTTTTTGTGCTTATACAGAAACCCGGACCTAAAAACACAAAGAAACAGCCAGAAATGCAGATGTAGAAGCACAGTGGCAAGGAAATAAAACTCCCTAGAAAGGCCCAGAAAACCAAGGAAATAAAACTCCCTAGAAAGGCCCAGAAAACCAAGGAAATAAAACTCCCTAGAAAGGCCCAGAAAACCAAGGAAATAAAACTCCCTAGAAAGGCCCAGAAAACCAAGGAAATAAAACTCCCTAGAAAGGCCCAGAAAACCAAGGAAATAAAACTCCCTAGAAAGGCCCAGAAAACCAAGGAAATAAAACTCCCTAGAAAGGCCCAGAAAACCAAGGAAATAAAACTCCCTAGAAAGGCCCAGTAAACCAAGGAAATAAAACTCCCTAGAAAGGCCCAGTAAACCAGGAAATAAAACTCCCTAGAAAGGCCCAGAAAACCAAGGAAATAAAACTCCCTAGAAAGGCCCAGAAAACCAAGGAAATAAAACTCCCTAGAAAGGCCCAGAAAACCAAGGAAATAAAACTCCCTAGAAAGGCCCAGAAAACCAAGGAAATAAAACTCCCTAGAAAGGCCCAGAAAACCAAGGAAATAAAACTCCCTAGAAAGGCCCAGAAAACCAAGGAAATAAAACTCCCTAGAAAAACCAAGGCCCAGAAAACCAAGGAAATAAAACTCCCTAGAAAGGCCCAGAAAACCAAGGAAATAAAACTCCCTAGAAAGGCCCAGAAAACCAAGGAAATAAAACTCCCTAGAAAGGCCCAGAAAACCAAGGAAATAAAACTCCCTAGAAAGGCCCAGAAAACCAAGGAAATAAAACTCCCTAGAAAGGCCCAGAAAACCAAGGAAATAAAACTCCCCCAGAAAACCAAGGCCCAGAAAGGCCCAAAACCAAGGAAATAAAACTCCCTAGAAAGGCCCAGAAAACCAAGGAAATAAAACTCCCTAGAAAGGCCCAGAAAACCAAGGAAATAAAACTCCCTAGAAAGGCCCAGAAAACCAAGGAAATAAAACTCCCTAGAAAGGCCCAGAAAACCAAGGAAATAAAACTCCCTAGAAAGGCCCAGTAAACCAAGGAAATAAAACTCCCTAGAAAGGCCCAGAAAACCAAGGAAATAAAACTCCCTAGAAAGGCCCAAGGAAAAAAACTTCCTAAAAGGCCCAGAAAAACCAAAAATAAAACTCCCTAGAAAGGCCCAGAAAACCAAGGAAATAAAACTCCCTAGAAAGGCCCAGAAAACCAAGGAAATAAAACTCCCTAGAAAGGCCCAGAAAAACCAAAGAAATAAAACTCCCTAGAAAGGCCCAGAAAACCAAGGAAATAAAACTCCCTAGAAAGGCCCAGAAAACCAAGGAAATAAAACTCCCTAGAAAGGCCCAGAAAAACCAAAGAAATAAAACTCCCTAGAAAGGCCCAGAAAACCAAGGAAATAAAACTCCCTAGAAAGGCCCAGAAAACCAAGGAAATAAAACTCCCTAGAAAGGCCCAGAAAACCAAGGAAATAAAACTCCCTAGAAAGGCCCAGTAAACCAAGGAAATAAAACTCCCTAGAAAGGCCCAGTAAACCAAGGAAATAAAACTCCCTAGAAAGGCCCAGAAAACCAAGGAAATAAAACTCCCTAGAAAGGAAAACCAGAGAAAACCTCGAGAGGAAACCAGGTTCTGAGTAGATAAATTGATAAGATTGTGTATGTACCTCCTCCACTCCTAGCGGGCCCCAGTAGAAGCCGGAACGTTCCAACATGGCGGCCGTCCGGGTGATCAACAGGAAGTCAACCTTGCAGGGGAACAGAGGAAAGTGGGTGGGCACTGGGTCCAGGAGGGGAAGAGGGGGCTGGTGGTCTAACAGGTCTGGTCCTGGGATAGGGGACGCCACACACTGGTTGGATGGGCGCTGACGGTGCGACTGGGAGACTGATGATGATGATGGTGGTGGTGATGGTGGTGGTGAGGTTGCGTGGTGGTCCGAGTGTGGAGTCGAGAGGAAGGTGGGGGAGGCGCCTAGAGGTCTAGAAGGTGATGACGACGATGACGCTTTTGTTGTTGTGTCTTGTTCTTCCACAGCGCTGTGAGCGACCATCCTACAGGGGAGAGCGGTCCCAACCCTCTCCCATCGCTACACAGTTCCCTGGCATCCTGAGATAGAGAGAGAGAGAGAGAGACCGTCAGACCACTACTACTACCACACACCATCCTACAGGGGAGAGCGGTCCCAACCCTCTCCCATCGCTACACAGTTCCCTAGCATCCTGAGATAGAGAGAGAGAGACCGTCAGACCACTACTACTACTACTACCACTACTACTACTACTACACTATTACTACTACTAGAATTACTACTGCTACTACTACTTCTGTTAAGATCTATGTTTCCATTAACTTGTCCAGTGATTATTTATTTTATTATATATATTTTTAAATCAACATTTAGTCAAGTTTTACATAGAAAATAGAATACGACCGCTGCCTACTATGGTGCGTTTCCATTTAATGCTGCAAATATGTAAGAAATGTGAACTATAGATCTGTCACTCATTGAAAGCAAGTCTAAGAAGCGGTTCATCTGTTCTATGTGCTCTATTTCTATGCTTCCCATTCTATAAAAATTCAGTTTTTTTGCAGTTTTACTATCACCAGCTGAAAATACAATATTTGAGGTTTTATGGGAAATGTAGTTCACAGAGGGTTTAGATGATCCTCTACACAGTTTTACTATCACCAGCTGCAACCAGCTGAAAATACTATTTGAGGTTTTATGGGAAATGTAGTTCAGAGGGTTTAGATGATCCTCTACACAGTTTTACTATCACCAGCTGCAAACAGCTGAAAATACAATATTTGAGGTTTTATGGGAAATGTAGTTCAAAGGGTTTAGACGTGATAGATTGCAATAATTTACTTGGAACTCCTGTAAATGATGAAACCTGCCAGCCAAACAGAGAAGCAAGTCGAAGGCAATTCATGTATTTTAAAAATAATAATAATAAATACACAGTTTCCATCATCATTTGTTTTTGTTTTTTTAAATAAAGAAAGTTAGACAGATAGAAAAATCCACCCCTGTTCAACGGATAAAATGTTGTCGACCTTCGGAAAATGTCTCCTTTCTCTAGCGTTTCCATGATCTCTCTCTCTCTCTCTCTCTCTCTCTCTCTCTCTCTCAATTCAAGGGCTTTATTGGCATGGGAAACGTGTTAACATTGCCAAAGCAAGTGAGGTAGATAATATATAAAGTGAAATGTCTCTATCTCTACATATATATATGTTGTTTGTCTAATTAAACCCGGCTCAATGGAAACCTAAAATGTCTACAGTTAGTTACCACCATTAACTGTTAGTTTGTTTGTACCTCAGTGGCCTCGTGGTCACAAAGTGCTTTACAGAGACCCAGCCTACAGGCCCCATGCCGAGGCTAAGAAACAGCTGTCTATCTAGAAGTCAGTCTTATGTACAATGACATCAATGTTAGACGTTGTACCGAGTCGACACAGCGCTGTGACGCGCCGTGAGTTAAAACCACAACATCAGAGAACATTACAGCAGTCTGTCTGTCTACCTGGTCTGTCTGCTTACCTACCAACCTGCCTACCTACCTGGCCTGTCTGCCTACCTACCAACCTGGTCTGTCTGCCTGCCTACCTACCTGGGTCTGTCTGCCTGCCTACCTACCTGCTGGGTCTGTCTGTCTACCTACCTACCTGCTGGGTCTGTCTGTCTGCCTGTCTACCTGGTCTGTCTGTCTGCCTGCCTACCTGCCGGGTCTGTCTGCCTGTCTACCTGGTCTGCCTGTCTACCTACCTACCTACCTGGTCTGCCTGTCTACCTACCTACCTACCTGGTCTGTCTGTCTACCTACCTCCCGACCTGGTCTGTCTGCCTGCCTACTTACCTACCTGGTCTGTCTGCCTGCCTGCCTACCTACCAACCTGCTGGGTCTGTCTGTATCTGTCTGCCTGCCTACCTACCAACCTGCTGGGTCTGTCTGTATCTGTCTGCCTACCTGCTGGGTCTGTCTGTATCTGTCTGCCTGCCTACCTACCAACCTGCTGGGTCTGTCTGCCTGCCTACCTACCAACCTGCTGGGTCTGTCTGTATCTGCCTGCCTGCCTACCTACCAACCTGCTGGGTCTGTCTGTATCTGCCTGCCTGCCTGCCTGCCTACCAACCTGTTGGGTCTGTCTGTATCTGTCTGCCTGCCTACCTACCAACCTGCTGGGTCTGTCTGTATCTGTCTGCCTGCCTACCAACCTGCTGGGTCTGTCTGTATCTGCCTGCCTGCCTACCAACCTGCTGGGTCTGTCTGTATCTGTCTGCCTGGCTGCCTACCTACCTACCTGGTCTGTCTGTATCTGTCTGCCTGCCTACCTACCAACCTGCTGGGTCTGTCTGTATCCGTCTGCCTGCCTACCAACCTGCTGGGTCTGTCTGTACCAACCTGCTGGGTCTGTCTGTATCTGCCTGCCTGCCTACCAACCTGCTGGGTCTGTCTGTATCTGTCTGCCTGCCTACCTACCAACCTGCTGGGTCTGTCTGTATCTGCCTGCCTGCCTACCAACCTGCTGGGTCTGTCTGTATCTGCCTGCCTGCCTACCAACCTGCTGGGTCTGTCTGTATCTGCCTGCCTGCCTACCAACCTACTGGGTCTGTCTGTATCTGCTGCCTGCCTGCTGGGTCTGTCTGTATCTGGGTCTGTCTGCTGCCTACCTGCTGGGTCTGTCTGTATCTGCTGCCTGCCTACCAACCTGCTGGGTCTGTCTGTATCTGCCTCTGCCTGCTGGGTCTGTCTGTCTATCCCTACCAACCAACCTGCTGGGTCTGTCTGTATCTGTCTGCCTGGCCCTACCTACCTACCTGGTCTGTCTGTACCAACCTGCTGGGTCTGTCTGTATCTGTCTGCCTGGCTGCCTACCTACCTACCTGGTCTGTCTGTACCAACCTGCTGGGTCTGTCTGTATCTGTCTGCCTACCTACCAACCTGCTGGGTCTGTCTGTATCCGTCTGCCTGCCTACCACCTGCTGGGTCTGTCTGTATCTGCCTGCCTGCCTACCTACCACTCTGCTGGGTCTGTCTGTACCAACCTGCTGGGTCTGTCCGTCTGCCTGCCTACCACTCTGCTGGGTCTGTCTGTATCTGTCTGCCTGCCTGCCTACCTAACTGCCTGCTTGGGTCTGTCTGTATCCGTCTGCCTACCAACCATTTAACTAACTGATAGTCCCACAGATGTTGGGTCAAACCTTTAAAAAAAAGGACAACTGTTGCCAAGAGAACAAACGTGGATCGTAAACATTCTCCATCCGAGCGAAGTAAATGGACATTGATTTAAACCATCCCAGCTCTAAAGCTGTTCACAGTTCACTAGACTCTAGACAATAATGTTGTAGTTTATATTAGCAGTAGATATTAGTAGAAGATGTATCCTAGTTCGTCCTGTTTCACTGGCCCCAACCTTACCGCTATAAAGCAAACGGGGAATCGTGTTTTAAATGAGTATATTGTAGCGACCCGCACAGACAGCTGTGTGTTATGTGTTAGGCTAGGAGGTGGTTGTGTTGACTGTGGTCTAGTCCCCCAAAAAAATATTTTATGACGATATGTAATTTATTATGTAGAAAATGGTGTATTGTCAGGTTGCTTTATTACGGCGCAATTGAATTGCACAATAGTCAATGTTGCGAAACAAAACTAAAATCTATTTGAAAGAAGAAGAAAAAAAGGGTCAAATCCGCAATAGGCAGCCATGTTAAAATATTCTTACCGTTTTGCAAAACGAGTGCAATGTAGGTTTTTTTCTGATGCACTTTTTATATTTTCCGACGCAGAATCCGTTTTTAATCACAGAATCACAGCGGTATTGATCATCAATAACCGTTCAAACTAGTAGAGAGAAGACGCGGTAATCCATCGGTATAGTATATCCACATTGTCTTTCACATCCTCTCTTACTCTCTCTCCTTGTTGGTTTGATCATCTGTCCCGCTGGTGATCGGTAAGGAGTTAAATAAACGTCCAGGACCCGTACACTAACTACACCAACCAACACACATCCGTTTCGCTTTCGTTTTAAAGTGAACACCGTTTCTGAGAAATCCTCAGTTACTGTCCTCCTCCGCCAGGGGTGTCTCTCTAACTTCTCTCTGGGCGGGTTTCGCTTCCAGTCAACATTTATAGTAAAACTGTCGCTTCACAGAAAACACAACGAGTCTCTTCACTTTTCAAACAGTCTCGTTGCGAAGCAGGAATCCACGTCAGTTTCAGTTTATCTGATTGTCCTTCCCCCATAATATACTAGTGATTCGGAGAAGCGGCCGATGGTTTTTGGAACTGCATTTTTTTTTTTTTTACATAATCTTTTTAAACGTTCATGACAGAAGTCGTCTACTTGAGTAAAAGTCTAAAAGTAGTTGTTGTTGTTTTTAAAAAATATATATACTTAAGTATCAAAAGTAAAAGTATAAATCATTTGAAACGTTTTTCCGTAAAAGAACATTTAAAAGAGTCTGGTTTGCGTAAATTAATTGTAAATATATGTTGAGTGTCAGGGGGAAAAGGGATTCGGTAAAATGTAGCGAAATAAAAGCTAAATATGTCCAAAATATAAATAGCAGAGATATAGAGATACCCTTGAAAACTGCTACTAGTAATGCTTTAAAGTTATTTTTATTTAAGTTGTTCTCAATTCCTTGCCGGAGACTGTTATGAGCTCCTCACGACACCGGTGCTGCACACGCCGCTCCCCATCCCCCACAACCGGAGTTTGAGACATTTATTTTATTTCACCTTTATTTAACCAGGTAGGCAAGTTGAGAACAAGTTCTCATTTGCAATTGCGACACAAACAACAACACAGAGTTACACATGGAATAAAGACTTTTCCTATTGTGTACAGTCAATAACACAATAGAAAAATCTATGTGCAGTGTGTGCAAATGTAGTAAGATTAGGGAGGTAAGGCAATAAATAGGCCATAGAGGTGAAATAATTACCATTTAGCAATTAAACACTGGAGTGCTAGATGTGCAGAAGATGAATGTGCAAGTTTTTAAAATGTATTTAAACTATTGATTTAGCTAGGTAGGCTAGTTGAGAACACCTTTATATAACCAGGTAGGCTAGTTGAGAACACCTTTATTTAACCAGGTAGGCTAGTTGAGGACACCTTTATTTAACCAGGTAGGCTAGTTGAGAACACCTTTATTTAACCAGGTAGGCTCACCCAGGTTTAGTTAACATCTACAATTGCGACCTGGCCAAGATAAAGCAAAGCAGTTCGACACAGAGTTACACATGGAGTAAAACAAACATACAGTCAATAATACAGTATAAACAAGTCTATATACGATGTGAGCAAATGAGGTGAGAAGGGAGGTAAAGGCAAAAAAAGGCCATGGTGGCAAAGTAAATACAATATAGCAAGTAAAACACTGGAATGGTAGATTTGCAATGGAAGAATGTGCAAAGTAGAAATAAAAATAATGGGGTGCAAAGGAGCAAAATAAATGAATAAATTATATACAGTTGGGAAAGAGGTAGTTGTTTGGGCTAAATTATAGGTGGGCTATGTACAGGTGCAGTAATCTGTAAGATGCTCTGACAGTTGGTGCTTAAAGCTAGTGAGGGAGACAAGCGTTTCCAGTTTCAGAGATTTTTGTAGTTCGTTCCAGTCATTGGCAGCAGAGAACTGGAAGGAGAGGCGGCCAAAGGAAGAATTGGCTTTGGGGGTGACCAGTGAGATATACCTACTGGAGCGCGTGCTACGAGTGGGTGATGCTATGGTGACCAGTGAGCTGAGATAAGGCAGGGCTTTACCTAGCAAAGACTTATAGATGACCTGGAGCCAGTGGGTTTGGCGAAGAGTATGAAGCGAGGGCCAGCCAACGAGAGTGTACAGGTCACAGTGGTGGGTGGTATAAGGGGCTTTGGTGACAAAACGGATGGCACTGTGATAGACTGCATCCAGTTTGCTGAGTAGAGTGTTGGAGGCTATTTTGTAAATGACGTCATCGAGGATCGGTAGGATAGTTACCACTGGTATGTTGGGTGGTGATGCTAGTCGAGCGGGCGGGTGCGGGCAGCAATCGGTTGAAGAGCATGCATTTGGTTTTACTAGCATTTAAGAGCAGTTGGAGGCCATGGAAGGAGTTGTATGGCATTGTAGCTTGTTTGGGGATTTGTTAGCACAGCGTCCAAAGAAGGGCCAGAAGTATACAGAATGGTGTCGTCTGTGTAGAGGTGGATCAGAGAATCACCAGCAGCAAGAGCGACATCATTGATGTATACAGAAAAAAGAGTCAGCCTGAGAATTGAACCCTGTGGCACCCCCATAGAGACTACCAGAGGTCTGGACAACAGGCCCTCCGATTTGAAACACTGAACTCTGTCTGAGAAGTTGTTGGTGAACCAGGCGAGGCAGTCATTTGTGAAACCAAGGCTGTTGAGTCTGCCGATAAGACTGTGGTGATTGACAGAGTTGATGGGGGGGGGGGTACAAGTAGTCACAGTGGCTGTGACTATAATCAAAGAGAATTCTCTTGGTAGATAATGCGGTCGGCATTTAATTGTAAGGAATTCTAATTCTAGATCAGGTGAACAAAAGGACTTGAGTTCCTGTATGTTGTTATGATTACATCATGAGTCATTAATCATAAAGCATACAGCTCCGCCCTTCTTCTTACCAGAGAGATGTTTGTTTCTTTTTCTACTTCCCGAGTGAGACATGTTTCCGTGAACCAGAGAACGTTACAATCTCTGATGTCTCTCTGGAAGGCAACTCGTGCCCTAATTTCGTCCACCTTGTTATTTACAGATTTGACATTGGCGAGTGATATGCTAGGAAGCGGTGGATGGTGTGCTCGCAATCGGAGTCTGACCTGCAGGCCGCTCCGTCTGCCTCACCTGCGGCGACCGTGTTGTTTTGGGTCGGGCCTCTGGGATGAGATCCCACGTCCAGGGTGACCGTGTTGTTTTGGGTCGGGCCTCTGGGATGAGATCCCACGTCCAGGGTGACCGTGTTGTTTTGGGTCGGGCCTCTGGGATGAGATCCTCGTCCAGGGTGACCGTGTTGTTTTGGGTCGGGCCTCTGGGATGAGATCCCACGTCCAGGGTGACCGTGTTGTTTTGGGTCGGGCCTCTGGGATGAGATCCCACGTCCAGGGTGACCGTGTTGTTTTGGGTCGGGCCTCTGGGATGAGATCCCACGTCCAGGGTGACCGTGTTGTTTTGGGTCGGGCCTCTGGGATGAGATCCCACGTCCAGGGTGACCGTGTTGTTTTGGGTCGGGCCTCTGGGATGAGATCCCACGTGACCGTGTTGTTTTGGGTCGGGCCTCTGGGATGAGATCCCACGTCCAGGGTGACCGTGTTGTTTTGGGTCGGGCCTCTGGGATGAGATCCCACGTCCAGGGTGACCGTGTTGTTTTGGGTCGGGCCTCTGGGATGAGATCCAGGGTGGAGATCCACTTTGGGAAAGTCGTATTCCTGGTCGTAATGTCGGTAAATTGACTTCGCTTTTACATCCAATCGTTCTTCCCCGGGCTGTATGTAATAACACTTGAGTGTCTGGGCTAACGATGTAAGAAATAATACATTAAACAAAACAAATTACTGTACAGTTTTCTAAGGACCTGAAGGGAGGCGAGGATCTCTGTCGAAAGCCCATCATAGCCTCGTTCCACTACAGTAATATAGTACTGAATACTATAGGCCCCACAGGTTTGCAGTAGATAATAGTAAAATACTGAATACTATAGGTTTACAGTAGACTGAACACTATAGGCCTACAGGTTTACAGTAGTGTGAATACTATAGGCCTACAGGTTTACAGTAGACTGAATACTATAGGCCTACAGGTTTACAGTAGTCTGAATACTATAGGCCTACAGGTTTACAGTAGTCTGAATACTATAGGCCTACAGGTTTACAGTAGACTGAATACTATAGGCCTACAGGTTTACAGTAGACTGAATACTATAGGCCTACAGGTTTACAGTAGACTGAATACTATAGGCCTACAGGTTTACAGTAGTCTGAATACTGTAGGCCCACAGGTTTACAGTAGACTGAATACTATAGGCCTACAGGTTTACAGTTGTCTGAATACTATAGGCCTACAGGTTTACAGTAGTGTGAATACTATAGGCCTACAGGTTTACAGTATACTGAATACTATAGGCCTACAGGTTTACAGTAGTGTGAATACTATAGGCCTACAGGTTTACAGTAGACTGAATACTATAGGCCTACAGGTTTACAGTAGTGTGAATACTATAGGCCTACAGGTTTACAGTAGTCTGAATACTATAGGCCTACAGGTTTACAGTAGTGTGAATACTATAGGCCTACAGGTTTACAGTAGACTGAATACTATAGGCCTACAGGTTTACAGTAGAATGAATACTGTAGGTCTACAGGTTTACAGTAGACTGCATACTATAGGCCTACAGGTTTACAGTAGACTGAATACTATAGGCCTACAGGTTTACAGTAGTGTGAATACTATAGGTCTACAGGTTTACAGTAGACTGCATACTATAGGCCTACAGGTTTACAGTAGACTGAATACTATAGGCCTACAGGTTTACAGTAGTCTGAATACTATAGACCTACAGGTTTACAGTAGTGTGAATACTATAGGCCTACAGGTTTACAGTAGTGTGAATACTATAGGCCTACAGGTTTACAGTAGTGTGAATACTATAGGCCTACAGGTTTACAGTAGACTGAATACTATAGGCCTACAGGTTTACAGTAGTGTGAATACTATAGGCCTACAGGTTTACAGTAATGTGAATACTATAGGCCTACAGGTTTACAGTAGAATGAATACTGTAGGTCTACAGGTTTACAGTAGACTGCATACTATAGGCCTACAGGTTTACAGTAGTGTGAATACTATAGGCCTACAGGTTTACAGTAGACTGAATACTATAGGTCTACAGGTTTACAGTAGACTGCATACTATAGGCCTACAGGTTTACAGTAGACTGAATACTATAGGCCTACAGGTTTACAGTAGTCTGAATACTATAGACCTACAGGTTTACAGTAGTGTGAATACTATAGGCCTACAGGTTTACAGTAGTGTGAATACTATAGGCCTACAGGTTTACAGTAGTGTGAATACTATAGGCCTACAGGTTTACAGTAGACTGAATACTATAGGCCTACAGGTTTACAGTAGTGTGAATACTATAGGCCTACAGGTTTACAGTAATGTGAATACTATAGGCCTACAGGTTTACAGTAGAATGAATACTGTAGGTCTACAGGTTTACAGTAGACTGCATACTATAGGCCTACAGGTTTACAGTAGTGTGAATACTATAGGCCTACAGGTTTACAGTAGACTGAATACTATAGGCCTACAGGTTTACAGTAGACTGAATACTATAGGCCTACAGGTTTACAGTAGACTGAATACTATAGGCCTACAGGTTTACAGTAGTGTGAATACTATAGGCCTACAGGTTTACAGTAGTGTGAATACTATAGGCCCACAGGTTTACAGTAGTGTGAATACTATAGGCCTACAGGTTTACAGTAGTGTGAATACTATAGGCCCACAGGTTTACAGTAGGTAATAATATATTAACATCCTATATTGCATGTTCCAAACGGTATTAAAGTTATTTTACGTTTTGCGTGCTGTGTTGAAGTCACAGTTAAAATGTACGAGCCTCAGTGATTTTCAAACCCAGTCATGTTCCCATTATTCAGCACGAATAGGAATGATGTTTTATCCATTAACCAAACTAACACTGATGTCCTTAACACACACACACACACACACACACACACACACACACACACACACACACACACACACACACACACACACACACACACACACACACACACACACACACACACACACACACACACACACACACACACACACACACACACTGTTGCAACAAACTGTCAAAGCAAACTGTCAAAACAAACACGGATCACTGAAAACTGTCACAAGACACTAATGACCCTAGTGTGTGTGTGTGTGTGTGTGTGTGTGTGTGTGTGTGTGTGTGTGTGTGTGTGTGTGTGTGTGTGTGTGTGTGTGTGTGTGTGTGTGTGTGTGTGTGTGTGTGTGTGTGTGTGTGTGTGTGTGTAAGAGCGAGTGTTTCATTTCTGTGAAACAGGGAGAGATGGTGTAACAGAGCTTGTGTCTCTGGAGTGACTATCTGCAGAGTAATTTGTACTCTACATTACCCTGCGTGTCCTGTAGACTCTACATTACCCTACGTGTCCTGTAGACTCTACATTACCCTACGTGTCCTGTAGACTCTACATTACCCTACGTGTCCTGTAGACTCTACATTACCCTACATGTCCTGTAGACTCTACATTACCCTACGTGTCCTGTAGACTCTACATTACCCTACGTGTCCTGTAGACTCTACATTACCCTACATGTC
>NW_025748613.1:0-32690 GCF_021184085.1 Oncorhynchus gorbuscha
ACTAAAGTAAAAAATGATAAAAAGTAACACAATAACGAGGCTATATACAGGGTATTACGGTACAGAGTCAATGTGGAGGCTATATACAGGGTATTACGGTACAGAGTCAATGTGGAGGCTATATACAGGGTATTACGGTACAGAGTCAATGTGGAGGCTATATACAGGGTATTACGGTACAGAGTCAATGTGGAGGCTATATACAGGGTATTACGGTACAGAGTCAATGTGGAGGCTATATACAGGGTATTACGGTACAGAGTCAATGTGGAGGCTATATACAGGGTATTACGGTACAGAGTCAATGTGGAGGCTATATACAGGGTATTACGGTACAGAGTCAATGTGGAGGCTATATACAGGGAGTACTGGTACAGTGTCAATGTGGAGGCTATATACAGGGTATTACGGTACAGAGTCAATGTGGAGGCTATATACAGGGAGTACTGGTACAGTGTCAATGTGGAGGCTATATACAGGGTATTATGGTACAGAGTCAATGTGGAGCCTATATACAGGGAGTACTGGTACAGTGTCAATGTGGAGGCTATATACAGGGGGTACCAGTACAGAGTCAATGTGGAGGCTATATACAGGGGTTACCAGTACAGAGTCAATGAGGAGGCTATATACAGGGGTTACCAGTACAGAGTCAATGTGGAGGCTATATACAGGGAGTACCGGTACAGAGTCAATGTGGAGGCTATATACAGGGGTTACCAGTACAGAGTCAATGAGGAGGCTATATACAGGGAGTACCGGTACAGAGTCATTGTGGAGGCTATATACAGGGGGTACCGGTACAGAGTCAATGTGGAGGCTATATACAGGGGGTACCGGTACAGAGTCAATGTGGAGGCTATATACAGGGGGTACCGGTACAGAGTCAATGTGGAGGCTATATACAGGGGTACCGGTACAGAGTCAATGTGGAGGCTATATACAGGGGTACCGGTACAGAGTCAATGTGGAGGCTATATACAGGGGGTACCAGTACAGAGTCAATGTGGAGGCTATATACAGGGGTACCGGTACAGAGTCAATGTGGAGGCTATATACAGGGGTACCGGTACAGAGTCAATGTGGAGGCTATATACAGGGTTACCAGTACAGAGTCAATGTGGAGGCTATATACAGGGAGTACCGGTACAGAGTCAATGTGGAGGCTATATACAGGGGTTACCAGTACAGAGTCAATGTGGAGGCTATATACAGGGGTTACCAGTACAGAGTCAAGAGGAGGCTATATACAGGGGTACCAGTACAGAGTCAATGTGGAGGCTATATACAGGGGTTACCAGTACAGAGTCAATGAGGAGGCTATATACAGGGGTTACCGGTACAGAGTCAATGTGGAGGCCATATACAGGGGTTACCGGTACAGAGTCAATGTGGAGGCCATATACAGGGTTACCAGTACAGAGTCAATGTGGAGGCTATATACAGGGGTTACCAGTACAGAGTCAATGTGGAGGCTATATACAGGGGTTACCAGTACAGAGTCAATGTGGAGGCTATATACAGGGGTACCAGTACAGAGTCAATGTGGAGGCTATATACAGGGGTTACCAGTACAGAGTCAATGAGGAGGCTATATACAGGGGTGCCGGTACAGAGTCAATGTGGAGGCCATATACAGGGGTTACCAGTACAGAGTCAATGTGGAGGCTATATACAGGGTTACCAGTACAGAGTCAATGTGGAGGCTATATACAGGGTTACCAGTACAGAGTCAATGTGGAGGCTATATACAGGGTTACCAGTACAGAGTCAATGAGGAGGCTATATACAGGGGGTACCAGTACAGAGTCAATGTGGAGGCTATATACAGGGGTTACCAGTACAGAGTCAATGAGGAGGCTATATACAGGGGGTACCGGTACAGAGTCAATGTGGAGGCCATATACAGGGGTTACCAGTACAGAGTCAATGTGGAGGCTATATACAGGGGTTACCAGTACAGAGTCAATGTGGAGGCTATATACAGGGGTTACCAGTACAGAGTCAATGTGGAGGCTATATACAGGGGTTACCAGTACAGAGTCAATGAGGAGGCTATATACAGGGGTTACCAGTACAGAGTCAATGAGGAGGCTATATACAGGGGTTACCAGTACAGAGTCAATGTGGAGGCTATATACAGGGGTTACCAGTACAGAGTCAATGAGGAGGCTATATACAGGGGTTACCAGTACAGAGTCAATGTGGAGGCTATATACAGGGGTTACCAGTACAGAGTCAATGTGGAGGCTATATACAGGGGTTACCAGTACAGAGTCAATGAGGAGGCTATATACAGGGGTTACCAGTACAGAGTCAATGTGGAGGCTATATACAGGGGTACCAGTACAGAGTCAATGTGGAGGCTATACAGGGGTACCAGTACAGAGTCAATGTGGAGGCTATATACAGGGGTACCGGTACAGAGTCAATGAGGAGGCTATATACAGGGGTACCGGTACAGAGTCAATGTGGAGGCTATATACAAGGGTACCGGTACAGAGTCAATGAGGAGGCTATATACAGGGGTACGGTACAGAGTCAATGAGGAGGCTATAAACAGGGGTACCGGTACAGAGTCAATGAGGAGGCTATATACAGGGGGTACCGGTACAGAGTCAATGTGGAGGCTATATACAGGGGTACAGAGTCAATGTGGAGACTATATACAGGGGTACGGTACTGAGTCAATGTGGAGGCTATATACAGGGGTACCGGTACAGAGTCAATGTGGAGGCTATATACAGGGAGTACCGGTACAGAGTCAATGTGGAGGCTATATACAGGGGTACCGGTACAGAGTCAATGTGGAGACTATATACAGGGGTACCGGTACAGAGTCAATGTGGAGGCTATATAAAGGGGTACCGGTACAAGTCAGTGTGAAAGCTATACAGGGGTACCGGTACAGAGTCAATGTGGAGGCTATATACAGGGTACCGGTACAGAGTCAATGTGGAGACTATATACAGGGGGTACCGGTATAGAGTCAATGTGGAGACTATACAGGGTACCGGTACAGAGTCAGTGTGGAGGCTATATACAGGGGTACCGGTACAGAGTCAATGTGGAGGCTATATACAGGGGTACCAGTACAGAGTCAATGTGGAGGCTATATACAGGGGTACCAGTACAGAGTCAATGTGGAGGCTATATACAGGGGTACCAGTACAGAGTCAATGTGGAGGCTATATACAGGGTACCAGTACAGAGTCAATGTGGAGGCTATATACAGGTGGTACCTGTACAGAGTCAATGTGGAGGCTATATACAGGGGTACCGGTACAGAGTCAATGTGGAGGCTATATACAGGTACCGGTACAGAGTCAGTGTGGAGGCTATACAGGGGTACTGGTACAGAGTCAATGTGGAGGCTATATACAGGGGTACCGGTACAGAGTCAATGTGGAGGCTATATACAGGGGTACCAGTACAGAGTCAGTGTGGAGGCTATATACAGGGGTACCGGTACAGAGTCAATGTGGAGGCTATATACAGGGTATTACGGTACAGAGTCAATGTGGAGGCTATATACAGGGGGTACCAGTACAGAGTCAATGTGGAGGCTATATACAGGGGGTAACGGTACAGAGTCAATGTGGAGGCTATATACAGGGTATTACGGTACAGAGTGAATGTGGAGGCTATATACAGGGGGTACCGGTACAGAGTCAGTGTGGAGGCTATATACAGGGGGTACTGGTACAGAGTCAATGTGGAGGCTATATACAGGGGTACCGGTACAGAGTCAATGTGGAGGCTATATACAGGGGTACCAGTACAGAGTCAGTGTGGAGGCTATACAGGGGGTACCGGTACAGAGTCAATGTGGAGGCTATATACAGGGGTACCAGTACAGAGTCAATGTGGAGGCTATATACAGGGGTACCAGTACAGAGTCAATGTGGAGGCTATATACAGGGGTACCGGTACAGTGTCAATGTGGAGGCTATATACAGGGGTACCTGTACAGAGTCAATGTGGAGGTTATATAAAGGGGTACTGGTCCAGAGTCAATGTGGAGGCTATATACAGGGGGTACCGGTACAGAGTCAATGTGGAGGCTATATACAGGGGTACCAGTACTGAGTCAATGTGGAGGCTATATACAGGGGGTACCGGTACTGAGTCAATGTGGAGACTATATACAGGGATACGGTACTGAGTCAATGTGGAGACTATACAAGGGGATACCGGTACTGAGTCAATGTGGAGACTATATACAAGGGGTACCAGTACTGAGTCAATGTGGAGACTATATACAGGGGTACCGGTACAGAGTCAATGTGGAGGCTATATACAGGGGGTACCGGTACAGAGTCAATGTGGAGGCTATATACAGGGGTACCGGTACAGAGTCAATGTGGAGGCTATATACAGGGGTACTGGTACAGAGTCAATGTGGAGGCTATATACAGGGGTACCAGTACAGAGTCAATGTGGAGGCTATATACAGGGGTACCAGTACAGAGTCAATGTGGAGGCTATATACAGGGGTACCAGTACAGAGTCAATGTGGAGGCTATATACAGGGTACCGGTACAGAGTCAATGTGGAGGCTATATACAGGGGGTACCTGTACAGAGTCAATGTGGAGGCTATATACAGGGGGTACCAGTACAGAGTCAATGTGGAGGCTATATACAGGGGGTACCGGTACAGAGTCAATGTGGAGTCTATATACAGGGGGAACCGGTACAGAGTCAATGTGGAGGCTATATACAGGGGGTACCGGTACAGAGTCAATGTGGAGGCTATATACAGGGGGTACCAGTACAGAGTCAATGTGGAGGCTATATACAGGGGGTACCGGTACAGAGTCAATGTGGAGGCTATATACAGGGTATTACGGTACAGAATCAATGTGGAGGCTATATACAGGGTATTATGGTACAGAGTCAATGTGGAGGCTATATACAGGGGGTACCAGTACAGAGTCAATGTGGAGGCTATATACATTGTATTACGGTACAGAGTCAATGTGGAGGCTATGTACAGGGTATTACGGTACAGAGTCAATGTGGAGGCTATATACAGGGGTACCAGTACAGAGTCAATGTGGAGGCTATATACAGGGGGTACCAGTACAGAGTCAATGTGGAGGCTATATACAGGGGTACCAGTACAGAGTCAATGTGGAGGCTATATACAGGGTATTACGGTAGAGAGTCAATGTGGAGGCTATATACAGGGGGTACCAGTACAGAGTCAATGTGGAGGCTATATACAGGGGGTACCAGTACAGAGTCAATGTGGAGGCTATATACAGGGTATTACGGTAGAGAGTCTATGTGGAGGCTATATACAGGGGGTACCAGTACAGAGTCAATGTGGAGGCTATATACAGGGGTACCAGTACAGAGTCAATGTGGAGGCTATATACAGGGGTACCAGTACAGAGTCAATGTGGAGGCTATATACAGGGGTACCAGTACAGAGTCAATGTGGAGGCTATATACAGGGGTACCAGTACAGAGTCAGTGTGGAGGCTATATACAGGGGGTACCGGTACAGAGTCAATGTGGAGGCTATATACAGGGGGTACCAGTACAGAGTCAATGTGGAGGCTATATACAGGGGGTACCAGTACAGAGTCAGTGTGGAGGCTATATACAGGGGGTACCGGTACAGATTCAATGTGGAGGCTATATACAGGGGGTACCAGTACAGAGTCAATGTGGAGGCTATATACAGGGGGTGCCAGTACAGAGTCAATGTGGAGGCTATATACAGGGGGTACCAGTACAGAGTCAATGTGGAGGCTATATACAGGGGGTACCAGTACAGAGTCAATGTGGAGGCTATATACAGGGGTACCTGTACAGAGTCAATGTGGAGGCTATATACAGGGGGTACCAGTACAGAGTCAATGTGGAGGCTATATACAGGGGGTACTGGTACAGAGTCAATGTGGAGTCTATATACAGGGGGTACCGGTACAGAGTCAATGTGGAGGCTATATACAGGGGGTACCGGTACAGAGTCAATGTGGAGGCTATATACAGGGGGTACCAGTACAGAGTCAATGTGGAGGCTATATACAGGGGGTACCAGTACAGAGTCAATGTGGAGGCTATATACAGGGGGGTACCAGTACAGAGTCAATGTGGAGGCTATATACAGGGGGTACCAGTACAGAGTCAATGTGGAGGCTATATACAGGGGGTACCAGTACAGAGTCAATGTGGAGGCTATATACAGGGGGTACTGGTACCGAGTCAATGTGGAGGCTATATACAGGGGGTACCGGTACAGAGTCAATGTGGAGGCTATATACAGGGGGTACCAGTACTGAGTCAATGTGGAGACTATATACAGGGGGTACCGGTACTGAGTCAATGTGGAGACTATATACAAGGGGATACCGGTACTGAGTCAATGTGGAGACTATATACAAGGGGTACCAGTACTGAGTCAATGTGGAGACTATATACAGGGGGTACCGGTACAGAGTCAATGTGGAGGCTATATACAGGGGGTACCGGTACAGAGTCAATGTGGAGACTATATACAGGGGGTACCGGTACAGAGTCAATGTGGAGGCTATATACAGGGGGTACCGGTACAGAGTCAATGTGGAGACTATATACAGGGGGTACCAGTACAGAGTCAATGTGGAGGCTATATACAGGGGGTACCGGTACAGAGTCAATGTGGAGGCTATATACAGGGTATTACGGTACAGAGTCAATGTGGAGGCTATATACAGGGTATTATTGTACAGAGTCAATGTGGAGGCTATATACAGGGGGTACCAGTACAGAGTCAATGTGGAGGCTATATACATTGTATTACGGTACAGAGTCAATGTGGAGGCTATGTACAGGGTATTACGGTACAGAGTCAATGTGGAGGCTATATACAGGGGGTACCAGTACAGAGTCAATGTGGAGGCTATATACAGGGGGTACCAGTACAGAGTCAATGTGGAGGCTATATACAGGGGGTACCAGTACAGAGTCAATGTGGAGGCTATATACAGGGTATTACGGTAGAGAGTCAATGTGGAGGCTATATACAGGGGGTACCAGTACAGAGTCAATGTGGAGGCTATATACAGGGGGTACCAGTACAGAGTCAATGTGGAGGCTATATACAGGGTATTACGGTAGAGAGTCAATGTGGAGGCTATATACAGGGGGTACCGGTACAGTGTCAATGTGGAGGCTATATACAGGGGGTACCAGTACAGAGTCAATGTGGAGGCTATATACAGGGTATTACGGTAGAGAGTCAATGTGGAGGCTATATACAGGGGGTACCGGTACATAGTCAATGTGGAGGCTATATACAGGGGGTACCGGTACAGAGTCAATGTGGAGGCTATATACAGGGGGTACCGGTACAGAGTCAATGTGGAGACTATATACAGGGTATTACGGTACAGAGTCAATGTGGAGGCTATATACAGGGGGTACCGGTACATAGTCAATGTGGAGGCTATATACAGGGGGTACCGGTACATAGTCAATGTGGAGGCTATATACAGGGTATTACGGTAGAGAGTCAATGTGGAGGCTATATACAGGGGGTACCGGTACAGTGTCAATGTGGAGGCTATATACAGGGGGTACCGGTACAGAGTCAATGTGGAGGCTATATACAGGGTATTACGGTACAGAGTCAATGTGGAGGCTATATACAGGGGGTACCAGTACAGAGTCAATGTGGAGGCTATATACATTGTATTACGGTACAGAGTCAATGTGGAGGCTATGTACAGGGTATTACGGTACAGAGTCAATGTGGAGGCCATATACAGGGGGTACCAGTACAGAGTCAATGTGGAGGCTATATACAGGGGGTACCAGTACAGAGTCAATGTGGAGGCTATATACAGGGGGTACCAGTACAGAGTCAATGTGGAGGCTATATACAGGGTATTACGGTAGAGAGTCAATGTGGAGGCTATATACAGGGGGTACCAGTACAGAGTCAATGTGGAGGCTATATACAGGGTATTACGGTAGAGAGTCAATGTGGAGGCTATATACAGGGGGTACCGGTACAGTGTCAATGTGGAGGCTATATACAGGGGGTACCAGTACAGAGTCAATGTGGAGGCTATATACAGGGTATTACGGTAGAGAGTCAATGTGGAGGCTATATACAGGGGGTACCGGTACATAGTCAATGTGGAGGCTATATACAGGGGGTACCGGTACAGAGTCAATGTGGAGGCTATATACAGGGGTACCGGTACAGAGTCAATGTGGAGACTATATACAGGGTATTACGGTACAGAGTCAATGTGGAGGCTATATACAGGGGGTACCGGTACATAGTCAATGTGGAGGCTATATACAGGGGGTACCGGTACATAGTCAATGTGGAGGCTATATACAGGGTATTACGGTAGAGAGTCAATGTGGAGGCTATATACAGGGGGTACCGGTACAGTGTCAATGTGGAGGCTATATACAGGGGGTACCGGTACAGAGTCAATGTGGAGGCTATATACAGGGTATTACGGTACAGAGTCAATGTGGAGGCTATATACAGGGTATTACGGTAGAGAGTCAATGTGGAGGCTATATACAGATAACACAATAACATAACAACAACTTAAATTCATTAAAAATCCTACAATATGATTTTCTGTTTTTTTTCTTCTCATTTTCTCTGTCATAGTTGAAGTGTACCTATGATGAACGTTACAGGCCTCTCTCATCTTTTTAAGTGGGAGAACTTGCACAATTGGTGGCTGACTAAATACTTTTTTGCCCCACTGTATAGAGGTGTATATGTATTCATACCTGTAGCCTAGTGGTTAGAGCGTTGGACTAGTAACCGAAAGGTTGCAAGTTCAAATCCCCCAGCTGACAAGGTACAAAATCTGTTGTTCTGCCCCTGAACAGGCAGTTAACCTACTGTTCCTAGGCCGTCATTGAAAATAAGAATTTGTTCTTAACTGGCTTGCCTGGTTAAATAGAGGTTAAACAAAAATAATAATAAAAAAAAAAAAAATCTATATGGATATATTTACCAAAATAATATATATATGGGGAATTGGAAATGAAGCAGACAACCTTTCCACAATATTAAGCTGATCAACCACTTAAAAAAAATCTATATATACAGTATATCACAAAAGTGAGTACACCCCTCATGTCAATACCCAGGTGCTCTGAGACTCAGCCTGAGACCACCAGTCAAAGCTCTACTGCCACAAAATCTATTCCACAACGAATACAAAAATAAAACCATAAACACGTTGGATGAGAAGAGGTAGGGGGCCTAATGTAAAGCAATTAGAGGCATTAGTCTGAAGTACCACTGCAACTAGATATTAAAAACCAATTCAAGCCTGAGGAAGGTCTAAAAATGAGCCTGGCCTCAAATCATCTGAGATGCTTAGTGAAGTCATCTCCTTGGTAAAACCTTCATAGGTTTGTGTGTGTGTGTGTGTGTGTGTGTGTGTGTGTGTGTGTGTGTGTGTGTGTGGACATCAGTTGCTAGAAGTATCCGTAGAAATGTCACCGTCTATTGTATAATTTGATCAGTTATTGATCAGATGTCTGAAACAGAGTAGATCCTTTAGATCAGCTGTCTGAAGCAGAGTAGATCATTTAGATCAGCTGTCTGAAGCAGAGTAGATCATTTAGATCAGCTGTCTGAAGCAGGGTAGATCATTTAGATCAGCTGTCTGAAGCAGAGTAGATCCTTTAGATCAGCTGTCGGAAGCAGAGTAGATCATTTAGATCAGCTGTCTGAAGCAGAGTAGATCATTTAGATCAGCTGTCTGAAGCAGGGTAGATCATTTAGATCAGCTGTCTGAAGCAGAGTAGATCATTTAGATCAGCTGTCTGAAGCAGAGTAGATCATTTAGATCAGCTGTCTGAAGCAGAGTAGATCATTTAGATCAGCTGTCTGAAGCAGAGTAGATCATTTAGATCAGCTGTCTGAAGCAGAGTAGATCATTTAGATCAGCTGTCTGAAGCAGAGTAGATCATTTAGATCAGCTGTCTGAAGCAGAGTAGATCATTTAGATCAGCTGTCTGAAGCAGGGTATCCCAACCCTCTCTTCGAGCCCCTCCCAGACATTTTAGTTGTTTTCTTAGCCCTAAACTGGCACACCTGACTCAATTAATCAAAGGTTTGATGATTAGTTAACTAATGGAATCAGGTGTGCCAGTTTAGGTTTAATATATAAATGTGAATCGTCTGGAGGCGGTGGCCTTGCTAAAAACAATTCACTGTGCCATTAACAGCTGTTGTCTTAGTCCCATCGAGTTTGTCCAGAAGTCTAATCAGAAGTCTAATCATCTCTCTGGTAAAAGGTTGAAACTGCTACTGGGTGACTGACTGACATTTCCTGTTTGAAACTGCTACTGGGGGAAACTGCTACTGTGTGACTGACATTTCCTGTTTTAAACTGCTTCTGGGTGACTGACATTTCCTGTTTTAAACTGCTTCTGGGTGACTGACATTTCCTGTTTTAAACTGCTTCTGGGTGACTGACATTTCCTGTTTTAAACTGCTACTGGGTGACTGACATTTCCTTTTTTAAACTGCTACTGGGTGACTGACATTTTCTGTTTTAAACTGCTACTGGGTGACTGACATTTCCTGTTTTAAACTGCTACTGGGTGACTGACATTTCCTGTTTTAAACTGCTACTGGGTGACTGACATTTCCTGTTTTAAACTGCTACTGGGTGACAGACTAATATTCACTCACATCAAATGGAATAAATATTTATACAGATTATAGATATAAACTGGGTTCCCTAATCATTTATAAAGAGTGAAAGTTACAGATGCTAAAATATCATACCCCAAGATATGCTAACCTCCCCTGTTATTAGTAAAGCATGTCTTGGAGTTATGATCTTTGACCCTCTGTAACTTTCTCCCTCATCATTAACCTCCCCTGTTATTGGTAAGAGGTTAGCATATCTTGGAGTTATGATCTTTGACCCTCTGTAACTTTCTGTCCTCATCATTATTCACGATTCCGTCAGGATTATCCATTGTCATGGTAACATTAATGTACATTAGTGTGTTTAGAAACACATTCTATTCTTATTTACAATAACAGTGACACCAAAATGACAGATTATTTTGTTAACCGTTATTTAATATTGGGCACAAAGTAATCTCATTCCACCACAACCAAAACCCCTCATTCCACCACAACCAAAACCCCTCATTCCACCACAACCAAAACCCCTCATTCTACCACAACCAAAACCCCTCATTCCACCACAACCAAAACCCCTCATTCTACCACAACCAAAACCCCTCATTCTACCACAACCAAAACCCCTCATTCTACCACAACACCTCATTCCAACACAACCCCTCATTCCACCACAACACCTCATTCCACCACAACACCTCATTCCACCAAAACACCTCATTCCACCACAACACCTCATTCCACCACAACCAAAACACCTCATTCCACCACAACCAAAATCCCTCATTCCACCACAACCAAAACACCTCATTCCACCACAACACCTCATTCCACCACAACACCTCATTCCACCAAAACACCTCATTCCACCAAAACACCTCATTCCACCACAACACCTCATTCCAACACAACACCTCATTCCACCACAACCAAAACCCCTCATTCCACCACAACCAAAACACCTCATTCCACCACAACACCTCATTCCACCACAACACCTCATTCCAACACAACACCTCATTCCACCACAACCAAAACACCTCATTCCACCACAACAACTCATTCCACCACAACACCTCATTCCACCAAAACACCTCATTCCACCACAACACCTCATTCCAACACAACACCTCATTCCACCACAACCAAAACCCCTCATTCCACCACAACCAAAACCCCTCATTCCACCACAACCAAAACACCTCATTCCAACACAACCCCTCATTCCACCACAACTGTCATGTTTTGTCATTTATTATCATGTCTTGTCCCTGTGCTCCCCATTCTATTCGTTTCCCTCTGCTGGTCTTATTAGGTTCTTTCCCTCTTTCTATCCCTCTCTCTCCCCCTCCCTCTCTCACTCTCTCGCTCTCTCTTCTCTCTATCGTTCCGTTCCTGCTCCCAGCTGTTCCTATTCCCCTAATCATCATTTAGTCTTCCCACACCTGTTCCCGATCCTTTTCCCTGATTAGAGTCCCTATTTCTCTCCTTGTTATTCGTTTCTGCCCTGTCGGTTCCTTGTCTAGAATTCACCGTGCTGTGTTTGTGTATCGCCCTGTCGTGTCGTGTTTTCCTCAGATGCTGCGTGGTGAGCAGGTGTCTGAGTCTGTTTGGTTCAAGTGCCTTCCCGAGGCAACCTGCTGTTCACCTGCTGTTCAAGATCGAGTCTCCAGTTTGTCCTCGTCATTTCGAGTGAAAGTTGTGTTTTTTGATTGTATTTACTTTACTGGATTAAAGACTCTGTTTTCGCCAAGTCGCTTTTGGGTCCTCTTTCACCAGCATGACAGAAGGAACCGACCAAGGAATGGACCCAGCGACTTCAGACGCTCGTTACACTGCCGTCGAGATCCAAGGAGCCATGCTCGGCAGACACGAGCAGGAATTGTCTGCTGCTCGCCATGCCGTGGAGAACCTGGCCGCTCAGGTTTCCGACCTCTCTGGACAGTTCCAGAGTCTTCGTCTCGTGCCACCTGTTACTTCCTGGCCTGCCGAGCCTCCAGAACCTAGGGTTAATAACCCACCTTGCTACTCCGGGCAGCCCACTGAGTGCCGCTCCTTTCTCACGCAGTGTGAGATTGTGTTCTCTCTCCAACCCAACACATACTCTAGAGAGAGAGCTCGGGTTGCTTACGTCATTTCACTCCTTACTGGCCGGGCTCGAGAATGGGGCACAGCTATCTGGGAGGCAAGGGCTGATTGCTCTAACAAGTACCAGAACTTTAAAGAGGAGATGATTCGGGTTTTTGACCGTTCAGTTTTTGGTAGGGAGGCTTCTAGGGCCCTGGCTTCCCTATGCCAAGGTGAACGGTCCATAACGGATTATTCTATTGAGTTTCGCACTCTTGCTGCCTCTAGTGAGTGGAACGAGCCGGCGCTGCTCGCTCGTTTTCTGGAGGGACTCCACGCAGTGGTTAAGGATGAGATTCTCTCCCGGGAGGTTCCTTCAGATGTGGACTCTTTGATTGCTCTCGCCATCCGCATAGAACGACGGGTAGATCTTCGTCACCGGGCTCGTGGAAGAGAGTTCGCATCAACGGTGTTTCCCTGCTCCGCATCGCAACCATCTCCCTCCTCTGGCTCAGAGACTGAGCCCATGCAGCTGGGAGGGATTCGCATCTCGACTAAGGAGAGGGAACGGAGGATCACCAACCGCCTGTGCCTCTATTGCGGAGTTGCTGGACATTTTGTTAATTCATGTCCAGTAAAAGCCAGAGCTCATCTGTAAGCGGAGGGCTACAGGTGAGCGCAACTACTCAAGTCTCTCCATCAAAATCCTGTACTACTTTGTCGGTCCATCTACGCTGGACCGGTTCGGGTGCTACATGTAGTGCCTTGATAGACTCTGGGGCTGAGGTTGTTTCATGGACGAAGCATGGGTTCGGAAACATGACATTCCTTTCAGAGAGTTAGAGAAGCCTACGCCCATGTTCGCCTTAGATGGTAGTCATCTTCCCAGTATCAGATTTGAGACACTACCTTTAACCCTCACAGTATCTGGTAACCACAGTGAGACTATTTCTTTTTTGATTTTTCGTTCACCGTTTACACCTGTTGTTTTGGGTCATCCCTGGCTAGTATGTCATAATCCTTCTATTAATTGGTCTAGTAATTCTATCCTATCCTGGAACGTTTCTTGTCATGTGAAGTGTTTAATGTCTGCCATCCCTCCCGTTTCTTCTGTCCCTACTTCTCAGGAGGAACCTGGCGATTTGACAGGAGTGCCGGAGGAATATCATGATCTGCGCACGGTCTTCAGTCGGTCCCGAGCCAACTCCCTTCCTCCTCACCGGTCGTATGATTGTAGTATTGATCTCCTTCCGGGGACCACTCCTCCTCGGGGTAGACTATACTCTCTGTCGGCTCCCGAACGTAAGGCTCTCGAGGATTATTTGTCTGTGTCTCTTGGCGCGCCGGTACCATAGTGCCTTCTTCCTCTCCGGCCGGGCGGGGTTCTTTTTGTTAAGAAGAAGGACGGTACTCTGCGCCCCTGCGTGGATTATCGAGGGCTGAATGACATAACGGTTAAGAATCGTTATCCGCTTCCCCTTATGTCATCAGCCTTCGAGATTCTGCAGGGAGCCAGGTGCTTTACTAAGTTGGACCTTCGTAACGCTTACCATCTCGTGCGCATCAGAGAGGGGGAGTGGAAAACGGCGTTTAACACTCCGTTAGGGCATTTTGAGTACCGGGTTCTGCCGTTTGGTCTCGCCAATGCGCCAGCTGTTTTTCAGGCATTAGTTAATGATGTTCTGAGAGACATGCTGAACATCTTTGTTTTTGTCTATCTTGACGATATCCTGATTTTTTCTCCGTCACTCGAGATTCATGTTCAGCACGTTCGACGTGTTCTACAGCGCCTTTTAGAGAATTGTCTCTACGTAAAGGCTGAGAAGTGCTCTTTTCATGTCTCCTCCGTTACTTTTCTCGGTTCCGTTATTTCCGCTGAAGGCATTCAGATGGATTCCGCTAAGGTCCAAGCTGTCAGTGATTGGCCCGTTCCAGGTCACGTGTCGAGTTGCAGCGCTTTTTAGGTTTCGCTAATTTCTATCGGCGTTTCATTCGTAATTTCGGTCAAGTTGCTGCCCCTCTCACAGCTCTTACTTCTGTCAAGACGTGTTTTAAGTGGTCCGGTTCCGCCCAGGGAGCTTTTGATCTTCTAAAAGAACGTTTTACGTCCGCTCCTATCCTCGTTACTCCTGACGTCACTAGACAATTCATTGTCGAGGTTGACGCTTCAGAGGTAGGCGTGGGAGCCATTCTATCCCAGCGCTTCCAGTCTGACGATAAGGTTCATCCTTGCGCTTATTTTCTCATCGCCTGTCGCCATCTGAGCGCAACTATGATGTGGGTAACCGTGAACTGCTCGCCATCCGCTTAGCCCTAGGCGAATGGCGACAGTGGTTGGAGGGCGACCGTTCCTTTTGTCGTTTGGACAGACCATAAGAACCTTGAGTACATCCGTTCTGCCAAACGACTTAATGCCCGTCAAGCTCGTTGGGCGTTGTTTTTCGCTCGTTTCGAGTTTGTGATTTCTTACCGTCCGGGTAGCAAGAACACCAAGCCTGATGCCTTATCCCGTCTGTTTAGTTCTTCTGTGGCTTCTACTGATCCCGAGGGGATTCTTCCTTATGGGCGTGTTGTCGGGTTAACAGTCTGGGGAATTGAAAGACAGGTTAAGCAAGCACTCACGCACACTGCGTCGCGCGCGCTTGTCCTAGTAACCTCCTTTTCGTTCCTGTTTCCACTCGTCTGGCTGTTCTTCAGTGGGCTCACTCTGCCAAGTTAGCTGGTCATCCCGGTGTTCGAGGCACTCTTGCGTCTATTCGCCAGCGCTTTTGGTGGCCGACTCAGGAGCGTGACACGCGCCGTTTCGTGGCTGCTTGTTCGGACTGCGCGCAGACTAAGTCGGGTAACTCTCCTCCTGCCGGTCGTCTCAGAACGCTCCCCATTCCTTCTCGACCATGGTCTCACATCGCCCTAGACTTCATTACCGGTCTGCCTTTGTCTGCGGGGAAGACTGTGATTCTTACGGTTGTCGATAGGTTCTCTAAGGCGGCACATTTCATTCCCTCGCTAAACTTCCTTCCGCTAAGGAGACGGCACAAATCATTATCGAGAATGTATTCAGAATTCATGGCCTCCCGTTAGACGCCGTTTCAGACAGAGGCCCGCAATTCACGTCACAGTTTTGGAGGGAGTTCTGTCGTTTGATTGGTGCGTCCGTCAGTCTCTCTTCCGGGTTTCATCCCCAGTCTAACGGTCAAGCAGAGAGGGCCAATCAGACGATTGGTCGCATACTACGCAGCCTTTCTTTCAGAAACCCTGCGTCTTGGGCAGAACAGCTCCCCTGGGCAGAATACGCTCACAATTCGCTTCCTTCGTCTGCTACCGGGTTATCTCCGTTTCAGAGTAGTCTGGGTTACCAGCCTCCTCTGTTCTCATCCCAGCTTGCCGAGTCCAGCGTTCCTCCGCTCAGCGTTTGTCCAACGTTGTGAGCGCACCTGGAGGAGGTGAGGTCTGCACTTTGCCGTTACAGGGCACAGACTGTGAGCCGCCAATAAACGCAGGATTAAGAGTCCAAGGTATTGTTGCGGCCAGAGAGTGTGGCTTTCCACTCGCAACCTTCCTCTTACGACAGCTTCTCGTAAGTTGACTCCCCCGTTCATTGGTCCGTTCCGTGTCTCCCAGGTCGTCAATCCTGTCGCTGTGCGACTGCTTCTTCCGCGACATCTTCGTCGCGTCCATCCCGTCTTCCATGTCTCCTGTGTTAAGCCCTTTCTTCGCACCCCCGTTCGTCTTCCCTCCCCCCCTCCCGTCCTTGTCGAGAGCGCACCTATTTACAAGGTACATAAGATCATGGACATGCGTTCTCGGGGACGGGGTCACCAATACTTAGTGGATTGGGAGGGTTACGGTCCTGAGGAGAGGAGTTGGGTTCCGTCTCGGGACGTGCTGGACCGTTCACTCATTGATGATTTCCTCCGTTGCCGCCAGGATTCCTCTCGAGTGCGCCAGGAGGCGCTCGGTGAGTGGGGGTACTGTCATGTTTTGTCATTTATTATCATGTCTTGTCCCTGTGCTCCCCATTCTATTCGTTTCCCTCTGCTGGTCTTATTAGGTTCTTTCCCTCTTTCTATCCCTCTCTCTCCCCCTCCCTCTCTCACTCTCTCGCTCTCTCTTCTCTCTATCGTTCCGTTCCTGCTCCCAGCTGTTCCTATTCCCCTAATCATCATTTAGTCTTCCCACACCTGTTCCCGATCCTTTTCCCTGATTAGAGTCCCTATTTCTCTCCTTGTTATTCGTTTCTGCCCTGTCGGTTCCTTGTCTAGAATTCACCGTGCTGTGTTTGTGTATCGCCCTGTCGTGTCGTGTTTTCCTCAGATGCTGCGTGGTGAGCAGGTGTCTGAGTCTGTTTGGTTCAAGTGCCTTCCCGAGGCAACCTGCTGTTCACCTGCTGTTCAAGATCGAGTCTCCAGTTTGTCCTCGTCATTTCGAGTGAAAGTTGTGTTTTTTTGATTGTATTTACTTTACTGGATTAAAGACTCTGTTTTCGCCAAGTCGCTTTTGGGTCCTCTTTCACCAGCATGACAACAACACCTCATTCCAACACAACACCTCATACTACCACAACAAAACCCCCTCATTCCAACACAACCAAAACTAACTCATTCCTAGCACACAAGTTATTACTTGCTAGGGATATGGGACCAAATACTAAACTTTTGACTACTTTTTGTTAACATACCTCATTTATTTAAACCGGTCTTGTTGTTTCTCATCTTGATCAATAATGTAATGCAACCGCTGTGTCAGTTTTCAAAAACTTTACGGATGCAATAATCTGAGTACGGCGCTCAGACGACATATAAAATCCAAGAATATGTCATGTTGCAGTCAACATAATTCAGAAATAGCATTATAAATATTCACTTACCTTTGATGATCTTTGTCAGAATGCATTCCCAGGAATCCCAGTTCCACAATAAATGTTTGATTTGTTCCATAAAGTCCATCATTTGTGTCCAAATACCTCCTTTTGGCGTTTAGTAAACAAATTGAAACTCACGAGGTGCTGGCAAATCCAGCAGAAATGTCGGACGAAAATTCCCAAAAGTTATATTACTGGTCGTAGAAACAAATCAAACAATGTATAGAATCAATGTTTAGGATGTTTTTATCATAAAGGTTCAATAATGTCCCAACCGGAGAATTCATTTGTCTTTAGAAAAGCAATGGAGAGCTAACTTTCTCATGACCACGCGTCACGAGACCGAGGCTGCTGGCAGACCTCTGACTCGTTCCCCTCTCATTCAGCCCCCCTTCACAGTAGAAGCCTTAAACAACATTCTAAAGACTGTTGACATCTAGTGGAAGCCTTAGGAAGTGAAAGATTACCCATATCCCACTGTATTGTCAATAGGGGCTGAGTTGAAAACCTACACACCTCAGATTTCCCACTTTCTTGTTAGATTTTTTTTTCTCAGGTTTTTGCCTGCCTTATGAGTTCTGTTATTCTCACAGACATCATTCAAACAGTTTTAGAGTGTTTTCTATCCAATACTACTAATAATATGCATATATTAGCATCTGGGCACGCTTTTCATCCATAAAAAGTTAATGGATATTTTCAGAATTTTGATAATCTAGTGTTAGCTAGCTACATTTTCAGATATTACATATTTCTCATTTTGACAGAAAGTGGTTTTCATTTCAAGTCAAATTGTACTGTTAGCTAGCTAGCTATATGTCTTAAGCCAAATTGTACTGTTAGCTAGCTAGAGGGTCCTTGGTTCGAGCCCGGGTAGGGGCTGAAAGCTACACTGTTACACCGGGATGTTAAGCATATCTCAGTTTAGGTCACCTAACAGAACGAACTCTGAAGATAGATGGGGGACATCAATTAACATATGGTGTCCAGGGAACAGCTGGAAGCTGAGGGGGGGTCTGTTACAGATGGCAACAGTGAGAGACTTAATTCTGGAGAGATTACTTTTTTTAAATTAGAAGCTCGAACTGTTTGGGCCCAGACCTGGAAAGTATGCACTTTGCAGGCTATCTCTCGAGTATATTGCAACCCCCCCTTTGGCAGTTCTATCTTGACGGAAAATGTTTTAGTTGGGTATGGAAATCTCAGAATTTTTGGTGGCCTTCCTAAGCCAGGATTCAGACACGGCAAGGACATCAGGTTTGGCGGAGTGTGCTGAAGCAGTGAGTGAAACAAACTCAGGGAGGAGGCTTCTGATGTTAATATGCATGAAACCAAGGCTTTTACGGATACAGATGTCAACAAATGAGACCGCCTGGGGACACAGGGTTAACCTCGACATCACCCAAGGAACAGAGGAGGAGCAGGATGAGGGTACGGCTAAAGGCTATCAAAACTGGTCGTCTAGTGCTTTGGAGACAGAGAGTAAAAGGAGCAGATTGCTAGGCGTGGTAGAATAGATTCAGGGCATAATGTACAGACAGGGTTATGGTTGGGTGCGGGTACAGTGGAGCCAGGATTCAAACATTGAACCTGGTTGGTTAGCTCCCAGCACTGTGGCATTGTTGGCACGTTGTTTATTGTTGTTTAACTAGCTAACATTAGCTGACTGGCTCGTTAGCTAACGTTATGTGACGTGTGTGATCTTAAATGTTGTTACCTAGCTAGGTTCATTGTTTACCTAGCTGGCTAGCTATTACTTAAGCTAAATTGTACTGTTAGCTAGCTAGCTAACGTTAGCTGGCTGGCTCCCTAGCTGACGTTATTATTTGTTTCCAGAGCTGTTTGCTTTTCTAGTTAGAGCCTAATGTTAGGCACTTTGTTCATTGTTGTTTAACTAGCTAATGTTAACTGGCTGGCTTATTAGCTAACGTTACGTGACGTGTGTGATCTTAAACATTGTTTACCTAGCTAGCTAGCTGTATGTCTTAAGCTAAAGTGTACTGTTAGCTAGCTAGCTAACGTTAGCAGTCTGGATGCCGGGCAGAGGTTGTTGTTTTTTTCGTTTGCTTTTCTAGTTAGAGTCTAATGTTAGGCATTCTTTGCACTTTGTTCATTGTTGGCTGGCTCGTTAGCTAAAGTTAAGTGACGTGTGTACAACTCCCATTGAATATGGCCGGTGTCAGTAAACATCTGCAAAAAAAGCACAATGGGCTGATTAGGTTGTTTTCATGTTATCCAGAGGTAAACAAATCACCGGCCAGAGCTTCAAGTGGAATACGAGATGGGTGGGGCTAAAGCTTTTTTGAAATCAACAAAGCATGAAAAAAACTTTGCCTTTGTTTTGTTTTGTTTCTTGTTTTGTTTTGTTTTTTGTTTGTCAATTAGGGTGTGCAGGTTGAATATGTTTTTTTTTACGGTAATTTGGCTAAAAGCCAAATTGACATTTGCTCAGTACATTGTTTTCACTGAGGAAATGTACTAGTCTGCTGTTAATGATAATGCAGAGTATTTTCCCAAGGTTGCTGTTGATGCTTATCCCACGCTAGTTATTAGAATCAAATTTGTATCCACTTTTGTGCTGTCACTCCTGCTCCAGCTCTCCCTCTCCGGCGCTCGAGAGCGCCAGGTTGTCACCATCATTACACGCAGCGGCGCTCATTAGACTCCTTCCCTTTGTTGATTTCCCTGTATATAATTGTCGGTTGTTCCCTGTGCTGCATTGAAGTTGTTATTCTGTCCCCTGTCCAGACGCCGTTCCTATTTCATGTCTGTTGTCGAATACATGTTCTTACAAGAGCTGAGGTTGATGAGTTGAAGGGTGTGTATTTTGTCCTGTAGTTCATTCAATGTAATTGGAGAATCCAGTGGGTTCTGGTAGTCTTTAATATTTGATTCTAAGATTTGTATTTGATCATGTATGCTGTATGTTTTTGCTGTTCTATGATATATTCTATGATATAGGGCCAAAAAGATTGGTTTATCCATACATCCCCATACCAATACTCTTCGTGTTGTTGTTTAGTGTTTTCCAAATTTCCCAGAAGTGGTTAGAGCCTATGGATTCTTCAATTACATTGAACTGATTTCTGACGAGCTGTTCTTTTTTTTCCGTAGTGTATTTCTGTATTGTTTTAGTGAGTCACCATAGTGAATACGTAGGCTCAGGTTTTCTGCTTCTCAATTTCTTTCTTAGATTTTTGCATTCTTCATCAAACCATTTGTCATTATTGTTAATTTTCTTTGGTTTTCTATTTGAGATTTTCAGATTTGATAGGGAAGCTGAGAGGTCAAATATACTGTTAAGATTTTCTACTGCCAAGTTTACACCTTCACTATTACAGTGGAACGTTTTACCCAGGAAATTGTCTAAAAGGGATTGAATTTGTTGTTGCCTAATTGTTTTTTGGTAGGTTTCCAAACTGCATTCCTTCCATCTATAGCATTTCTTAATGTTACTCAGTTCCTTTGGCTTTGATGCTTCATGATTGGGTATTGCTCTGTTCAAGTAGACTGTGATTTTTCTGTGGTCTGATAGGGTGTCAGTGGACTGACTGTGAACGCTCTGAGAGATTCTGGGTTGAGGTCAGTGATAAAGTAGTCTACAGTACTACTGCCAAGAGATGAGCTATAGGTTTTCTGCGTCTCTATGTTTTTGGTTGGACAGGTTTCTCAATTTCTTTTAGGTTTTTGCATTCTTCATGAAACCATTTGTCATTGTCGTTAGTTTTCTTTGGTCGTTTGCTTGAGATTTCCAGATTTCTAGATCATGAAGTGCGTTGAGAGACTAGTCAAGGACCATATCACCTCCACCCTACCTGACACCCTAGACCCACTCCAATTTGCTTACCGCCCAAATAGGTCCACAGACGATGCAATCTCAACCACACTGCACACTGCCCTAACCCATCTGGACAAGAGGAATACCTATGTGAGAATGCTGTTCATCGACTACAGCTCGGCATTTAACAACATAGTGCCCTCCAAGCTTGTCATCAAGCTCGAAACCCTGGGTCTCGACCCCGCCCTGTGCAACTGGGTACTGGACTTCCTGACGGGCCGCCCCCAGGTGGTGAGGGTAGGGAACAACATTTCCACCCCGCTGATCCTCAACACTGGGGCCCCACAAGGGTGCGTTCTGAGCCCTCTCCTGTACTCCCTGTTCACCCACGACTGCGTGGCCACGCACGCCTCCAACTCAATCATCAAGTTTGCGGACGACACAACAGTTGTAGGCTTGATTACCAACAACGACGAGACTGCCTACAGGGAGGAGGCGAGGGCCCTAGGAGAGTGGTGTCAGGAAAATAACCTCACACTCAACGTCAACAAAACTAAGGAGATGATTGTGGACTTCAGGAAACAGCAGAGGGAACACGCCCTATCCACATCGATGGAACAGTAGTGGAGAGGGTAGTAAGTTTTAAGTTCCTCAGCGTACACATCACAGACAAACTGAATTGGTCCACCCACACAGACAGTATCGTGAAGAAGGCGCAGCAGCGCCTCTTCAACCTCAGGAGGCTGAAGAAATTTGGCTTGTCACCAAAAGCACTCACAAACTTCTACAGATGCAAAATCGAGAGCATCCTGGCGGGCTGTATGACCGCCTGGTATGGCAACTGCTCCGCCCACAACCGTAAGGCTCTCCAGAGGGTAGTGAGTTCTGCACAACGCATCACCGGGGGCAAACTACCTGCCCTCCAGGACACCTACACCACCCGATGTCACAGGAAGGCACATAAAGATCAAGGACAACAACCACCCGAACCACTGCCTGTTCACCCCTCTATCATCCAGAAGGTGAGGTCAGTACAGGTGCATCAAAGCTGGGACCGAGAGACTGAAAAAAGCTTCTATCTCAAGGCCATCAGACTGTTAAACAGCCACCACTAACATTGAGTGGCTGCTGCCAACACTGTTCAACTCCAGCCACTTTAATAATGGGAATTGATGGGAAATGATATAAAATATATCACTAGCCACTTTAAACAATGCTACCTAATATAATGTTTACATACCCTACATTATTCATCTCATATGTATATACTGTACTCTATATCATCTACTGCATCTTTATGTAATACATGTATCACTAGCCACTTTAACAATGCCATTTTGTTTACATACTCATCTCATATGTATATACTGCACTCAATGCCATCTACTGTATCTTGCCTATGCTGCTCTGTACCATCACTCATTCATATATCTTTATTTACATATTCTTTATCCCCTTCCACTTGTGTCTATAAGGTAGTAGTTTTGGAATTGTTAGCTGGATTACTTGTTGGTTATTACTGCATTGTCGGAACTAGAAGCGCAAGCATTTCGCTACACTCGCATTAACATCTGCTAACCATGTGTATGTGACAAATAAAATTAGATTTGATTTAAAATATACTGTTTAGGTTTTCTACTGGCAAGTTTACACCTTCGCTATTACAGTGAAATGTTGTGTCCGGGAAGTTGTCTAAGTAGTTTTTTTGTAGGTTTCCACACTACTTTCCATCTCTAGCATTTCTTAATATTATTCAGTTCCTTTGGCTTTGATGCCTCATGCTTGAGTATTGCTCCGTTCAAGCAGACTCTGATCTGATTCGTCAGTGGGCTGCCTGAACGCTCTGAGAGTCTGGGTTGAGGTCAAGAGATGAGCTATAGGTGTATCTACCATAGGAGTCCCCTCAAAGCCTACCATTGACTATGATAAAGTGAGAGATGAGCATTCATTGGCTGTTGGCGAGGGGTTCCGCTAGCGAACTTCACACTACGCCATGAAGGACTGAAATCGCCCCTGCTCAAGAAAGCACATATACATGCCCAATTGCCAATGAACATCTGAATGATTCAGAGGACAAGTGGGTGAAAGTGTTATGGTCAGATGAGACCAAAATGGAGCTCTTTGGTATCATCTCAACTTGCCATGTTTGGAGGAGGAGGAATGGTGCCTATGACCCCAAGAACACCATCCCCACTGTCAAACATGGAGGTGGAAACATTATGCTTTGGGGGTGTTTTTCTGCTAAGGGGACAGGACAACTTCACCGCATCAAAGGGACAATGGACGGGGCCATGTACCGTCAAATCTTGGGTGAGAACCTCCTTCCCTCAGCAAGGGCATTGAAAATGGGTCGTGGATGGGTATTCCAGCATGACAATGACCCAAAACACACGGCCAAGGCAACAAAGGAGAGGCTCAAGAAGAAGCACATTAAGGTCCTGGAGTTTTCTAGCCAGTCTCCAGACCTTAATCCCATAGAAAATCTGTGGAGGGAGCTGAAGGTTCGAGTTGCCAAACGTCAGCCTCGAAACCTTAATGACTTGGAGAAGAGGAGTGGGACAAAATCCCTCCTGAGATGTGTGCAAAGCTGGTGGCCAACTACAAGAAACGTCTGACCTCTGATTGCCAAAAAGGGTTTTGCCACCAAGTACTAAGTCATGTTTTGCAGAGGGTCAAATACTTATTTTCCTCATTAAAATGCAAATCAATTTATAACATTTTTGATGTTTTGTTGTTGTTATTCTGTCTCTCTCTGTTCAAATAAACCATTAAAATTATAGACGGATAATTTCTTTGTCAGTGGGCAAACGTACAAAATCAGCAGGGGATCAAATACTTTTTTCCCTCACTGTATATAGTTAGAGCAGGCCAAGGTAATAGATCACTCACACTTCCTTCCGGTTTTGGAGTTGTTGGTTCTGTGGGTCTGGCGGATAAGGCACCAGCATCCTCCTGACGATTTCTGCAGAAGCTGGGGTTCTTGGGATATGTAGCCTCCTCTGGTTTTGAGATCTTATGTGCACACTTACCACATAATGAGGTGGAAACTGAGCTGCACTTCTAACCTCCTGCCAAATGTATGACCATATTGGAGACACATATTTCCCTCAGATTACACAGACCCACAAAGAATTTGAAAACAAACTCAATCATTGATAAACTCCCATATCTACTGGGTGAAATACCAGTGTGCCATCACAGCAGCAAGATTTGTGACCTGTTGCCGCAAGAAAAGGTCAACCAGTGAAGAACAAACACCATTGTAAATACAACCCATATTTATGTTTATATATTTTCCATTTTGTACTTTAACTAGTTGCACATAATGTGACATTTGAAATGTCTTTATTATTTTGGAACTTTTGTGAGTGTAATGTTTACTGTTATACCATTTTGGGGGGTTTATTTATTTATTTATTTATTGTTTATTTCACTTTAGTTTATTATCAACTTCACTTACCTTGGCAACGTGAACATATGTTTCCCAATAAAACCCTGTAACTGAAATTGAGCGAGAGCCCACTTCAGCAGTAGAGGATTGCGGACGGTCTTCAGGCGATCACAGCATCTGGCTGTTGGAGAGAAGAGAACAAAAGAGAACGTAACTTCCTGTGCCATTTAACGGCTCAGCGCCATCTGAGAAAAGTACTTCCTTTTCACGCAGAGACAGAATAGCGCGGGTCTGACGGGAAGCATGGAACTGTCAGTCAGTGTTTTTGAACAGAGCTGCCATGTTTCCTCATTGTCTCACACTTCCCTATGAAGTGATTACTGCTCTGGCTACGCAGCGTTTAAGCTGGTGATTCATCAATGGGGCTTAAATGGAGTTTGGAACTGGAACGGCCTGCTCTGTCACTCCAGGGAAAGAGATGATCTCTTTACGTAAGAGACTCCGTAGGTGTTGCAAAGATGGAACTTCAAACAGGAAGCATATTAACATACCATTGAGTGTGTGATTGCAGGTGAAAATGTCAGTACTGGTGTGTACAGAACCCTGTGAAGAGAATCTGTGAAAATATTTTAAATATTCCAAAGATTCTAATCTAACGTTCCACACAAAGAGGATAATAATGTAGAGATCTTTTAGAAATTCTAGGCACTTTTCTGGGAGTAGAATGACAAAGGGTTCAAAGCTTACAGTATTTGACTTCACTTACCGATGCTGCCGCAGGTGTCTATGGGTTTGGAAAGTATACAGAGCAGTTATTCATGCAGTTATGGTCCTTCTGTAGCTCAGTTGGTAGAGCATGGCGCTTGTAACGCCAGGGTAGTGGGTTCGATCCCCGGGACCACCCATACGTAGAATGTATGCACACATGACTGTAAGTCGCTTTGGATAAAAGCGTCTGCTAAATGGCATATATATATATATATATATTTTTTTTTTTATTCAGAGTCATGTCACTTCCTACATGTCACTTCCTACATGTCACTTCCTTTATGTCACTTCCTACATGTCACTTCCTACATGTCACTTCCTTTATGTCACTTCCTACATGTCACTTCCTACAAGGCCTTTCTTTGGCTGACATTTTAAAGATACAACATACCCTAGCTATTCAACAACTAATGACAGTGTGCTAAAGATGTAATCCAAACTGCCACGTCCGTTTGAAATATCATAAGAAGTTACCGTAAACAAAGAACACAGTTTTAACCCTGAGACATCACACCTGTCAGGCATATGTGTATAGGTGGCAGGGAAGTCAGGCGCAGGAGAGTCAAACGGAGTGTAAAATGGAGTCTTTTAATAATATCATGGTAACATGCTCCATAACACTAAACAGGAAAAGAACATAAACAAAATATGGGTACGAAGACCCGTCGCGCACCTATACAACAAACAACACTACACTGACAATAAACAATCTCTGACAAAGACATGAGGGGAAACAGAGGGTTAAATACACAACAGGTAATGAATGGGATTGAAAACAGGTGTGTGGGAAGACAAGACAAAACCAATGGAAAATGAAAAATGGATCAATGATGGCTAGAAGACCGGTGACGTCGAACGCCGAGCACCGCCCGAACAAGGAGAGGCAACGACTTCGGCAGAAGTCGTGACACACAAGCGATGGAACTGCAGTACATTTATTTTTCAATGCTCTCCTCGACACACCTCAACTCCGCTTTGTCCACACAAAAAACAACCAAAATACAATAACATAGGTCCACTAATCTGGTTTCCATCTTTTAAATGCAAACATTTGCTCAGATTTGAGCATCGGGGAGGAGATAGGCTAAGGCCTCAGTAGCTGTGGGGTTCAGGTGTCTCGTGTTCTGATTCGAATTCTGCATAAATAAGAAACTGAGAAAATGTTGTGATTTATTTAAGGAATGCCAGTAAGGGTCAACAAATGAGTTGTTGTGCTGTGTGTGTGTGTGTGTGTGTGTGTGTGTGTGTGTGTGTGTGTGTGTGTGTGTGTGTGTGTGTGTGTGTGTGTGTGTGTGTGTGTGTGTGTGTGGTGCATGGTGAAGGCATTACGAGGCAGTGCACATCAGTGACTCTTATAGATGTTCGCTACCTCGGTCCTCCTCACCCACACCAGGGGACAGTGACCCCGTAGGGCTGCATCACAGGCTGCATCACAGGCTGCATCACAGGCTGCATCACAGGCTGCATCACAGGCTGCATCACAGGCTGCATCACAGATGGCACCTAAATTCCTACATACTCCTAGTGCATTTCCTTGGCCTCCCTCTATCCTTTCTCTCAATTTCTCCCTCTAGTCGTCGGAGTGCATGCTGGGAGTGAGTCGGGAAGCAGGAGTGATTGTGGGAGCGACTGGAATTCATTCACTCTATTTGGTTTCTGTCTATTCAGTGTGTGTGTATATATACACTGCTCCAAAAAATAAAGGGAACACTTAAACAACACAATGTAACTCCAAGTCAATCACACTTCTGTGAAATCATACTGTCCATTTAGGAAGCAACACTGATTGACAATAAATTTCACATGCTGTTGTGCAAATGGAATAGACAACAGGTGGAAATTCTAGGCAATAAGCAAGACACCCCCAATAAAGGAGTGGTTCTGCAGGTGGTGACCACAGACCACTTCTCAGTTCCTATGCTTCTTGGCTGATGTTTTGGTCACTTTTGAATGCTGGTCGGTGCTTTCACTCTAGTGGTAGCATGAGACGGAGTCTACAACCCACACAAGTGGCTCAGGTAGTGCAGCTCATCCAGGATGGCACATCAATGCGATCTGTGGCAAGAAGGTTTGCTGTGTCTGTCAGCGTAGTGTCCAGAGCATGGAGCGCTACCAGGAGACAGGCCAGTACATCAGGAGACGTGGAGGAGGCCGTAGGAGGCAACAACCCAGCAGCAGGACCGCTACCTCCGCCTTTGTGCAAGGAGAAGCAGGAGGATCACTGCCAGAGCCCTGCAAAATGACCTCTAGCAAGCCACAAATGTGCATGTGTCTGCTCAAACGGTCAGAAACAGACTCCATGAGGGTGGTATGAGGGCCCGATGTCCACAGGTGGGGGTTGTGCTTACAGCCCAACACCGTGCAGGACGTTTTGGCATTTGCCAGAGAACACCAAGATTGGCAAATTCGCCACTGGCACCCTGTGCTCTTCACAGATGAAAGCAGGTTCACACTGAGCACATGACAGACGTGACAGAGTCTGGAGATGCCGTGGAGAACGTTCTGGTGCCTGCAACATCCTCCAGCATGACTGGTGTGGGTCAGTCATGGTGTGGGGTGGCATTTCTTTGCGGGGCCGCACAGCCCTCCATGTGCTCGCCAGAGGTAGCCTGACTGCCATTAGGTACCGAGATGAGATCCTCAGACCCCTTTTGAGACATTATGCTGTTGCGGATGGCCCTGGGTTCCTCCTAATGCAAGACAATGCTAGACCTCATGTGGCTGGAGTGTGTCAGCAGTTCCTGTAAGAGGAAGGCATTGATGCTATGGACTGGCCCGCCCGTTCCTAGACCTGAATCCAATTGAGCACATCTGGGACATCATGTCTCGCTCCATCCACCAACGCCACGTTGCACCACAGACTGTCCAGGAGTTGGCAAATGCTTTAGTCCAGGTCTGGGAGGAGATCCCTCAGGAGACCATCCTCCACCTCATCAGGAGCATGCCCAGGCATTGTAGGGAGGTCATACAGGCACGTGGAGGCCACACACTACTGAAACTCATTTTGACTTGTTTTAAGGACATTACATCAAAGTTGGATCAGCCTGTAGTGTGGTTGAATGTAGAATGTAGCTTCGCAGTTGGCACTATCATTGGGTGTGATAGCATACAATCCTCAAGGAGTAGTGACATTCTTAGATTCTATTGAAAAGGTGAATACGATAGTTGAGAGTTGTGGTATTTCCTCTTGTGAATCCGGCGAAGAAAGTTCTATTTCCTAACGTGTCACCATTTTTAGAGATGACGTGTTGGAGTGAGAGTTATCTCCTCATGGACAACTTGTTTCTACAATTATTTTATTTTAATTTTTTGAGGGGATACAAATCTCCTTTGCTGAAACATGTCGTATCTCATAGGAGACAGGTGCACATGATTTTAAAGAAGGATACTGACGGACAGAATTTAGCTTTAAGATTGGATTGGATGATGTGTTCTATGCTTCCACTGAATCACTTAAATGCCTGGGTTATAGAAGAGGGCATTTGGGCGTTATTGTCCGAGAACAAACGATCAGAGCCCAGTAGCTAATGCACCACCGTGAAGGATGAACATATTAAGGGGGTAGGGGAAGGGAGAGGTGAAGGGAAAGGAAGGGGAAGGGAGAGGGTGGGCAGAGAGGGTGGTTGGAAAAGTAGGAAAGGACGGCAGGTGGCTAGGGGAAATTGATCAGAGCAAAGAGGAGGAGAAATAGCCGGTGAGACTGCGACTGAGTTCGCTCAGTCGGTGCTGGAATATTAAAGTGGAGTTCAAGAGGAGATTGAAACAATGGAAAATGAAACAAATGTATTTTTTAAAGTACCGAGGATTAAGAGGAAGAACTTAAGGGGTGATGAAGGTTCTAATTCTAAGAGGAACGTAGAGATGATAAATCAGTTGAGGATAAACAGGAAGTAGAGACGGTGGGTTTTCCTCTGGGGAGGGAGAATGAGTCATTTGACGCATCGCCACAAAATAGTGAGAGAAATGGGGTGAAGGGAGGTATGGGATTGAGATGATTGTTCATTTCAAAAATTGAAATATATGCAGGATTATAATGTAACAGATTTTTTCTTCCTGAAAATGATTTGTTTATTGAATCAGCAAATGTGTGAAATATAATTGGGGGAGGTTTGACAAGTCCTGAAATCGCTAGACTCAAGAAAGTTGTTACGAGAGTGACAAGTGATTTAAATTCTGAAGGAACTGAAAAGTTCAGCCTTAACTCTGGAAAGAGATGCTGTCTGTCTCTTACTGTCTGTCTCTTACTCTGTATTTCTTCCCCCAGTCAGGAGCAGTTGTAAGATGTCTTCTGTAAATGTAAATGGGGGCGAGAGTTAAAAACAGAGCTGTGGAGTTTGAGTTAATGTAAAGTAACACCGTTTCCTACAGAAAACGCATAGTAATATTAAACATGAAGTTATGTGGCAATAGGACAGGGGAGAGAGTCACAGAAACTAAACAAGTGGGGTGTGGCCATCCTTTTGATGTGAAAACATCACTATGTGTGTAATAAATGTATATGCCCCAGTAGTGGCAGTCGAGAGGGGATGTTTTATAGAGACATTATCAAATACCATTGAGAATTGAGGATTATTTATTTCTTGTTTAGGATTTCAACTGTACAGTCAGTGATTTTGATAGAAACCACAAAAACCTCATATGGCCTCAATTACTTAAAAAAAAACATTATTGTAACCCATGAACTATGTGATATTTGGCGGAGCCGAAATGGAAGCAGAAGACAGTTCACATGGGCCCAAGTGAGAAGAACACGATCTATCTATCTCAGGTTAGATAGATTTCATTGTTAGAGCGTCAATCTCAGGTCTGTAAATCAAGTGTGATATCCCCAGCGGGATTTTCTGATCACTGTTTAATAACAGAGGTGGTTTACATTAATGCTGTAGGATAGCGGCAGGGTAGACTAGCGGTTAGGCGTTGGGCTAGTAAACGAAAGGTTGAACTTCAAATCCCGAGCTGACAAGGTACAAGTTTGTCGTTCTGCCCCTGAACAGGCAGTTACCCCACTGTTCCTAGGCCGTCATTGAAAATAAAATTTGTTCTTAACTGACTTGCCGAGTTAAATAAAGGTTAAAAAAAGTGTGTACTGTCATTTTAATATAACTTTATTGATTAATGTTCACTTCAAAAATGATGTAGTTTTTTTCTGGGAGAGGTGGAGGTCTGAAGAGGACAGTTTTGTATCTCTTCAACAGTGGTGGGATATTGGGAACATCCAGATTCAACAATTCTGTAATCAATCCACGATGAATGTCACCAGATCAATGCACGTCCTTGAATCTGAAAAAGAGTAACTCTGATGTTAGTTGAGACCACAGGAGATCGAGGCCATACTCAGGAACTCAAGAAAAAACAAGTTGGCAGATCTCCTGGGCATTAGAGCACAGGAGGCATTGGTGACAAGTAAGTTTACAGGAATCTCTGAAATGGATGCCTCATCCAAATTTTTCTTTTTCTAATGGACAAAGAGGAATTATTCATTGCCTAAAATCAGCTGATGGACAGGAACCCTATTGGAATTAGAAAGAGGTCAGTAGGTTCTATACCGAGTTCTACCAGTGGAATTAGAAAGAGGAGTTCTATGCTGAGTTCGAGTTCTATGCTGAGTTCTACCAGTGGAATTAGAAGAGGACAGTCAAGTTCTATGCTTAGTTCTACCAGTGGAATTAGATAGAGGACAGTAGAGTTATATGCTGAGCTCTACCAGTGGAATTAGAAAGAGGACAGTACAGTTATATGCAGTTCTACAAGTGGAATTAGATAGAGGACAGTTTCTATGCTGAGCTCTACCAGTGGATTAGAAGAGGACAGTACAGTTATATGCTGAGTTCTACAAGTGGAATTAGATAGAGGACAGTAGAGTTATATGCTGAGTTCTACAAGTGGAATTAGAAAGAGGACAGTACAGTTATATGCTGAGTTCTACAAGTGGAATTAGAAAGAGGACAGTAGAGTTATATGCTGAGTTCTACAAGTGGAATTAGAAAGAGGACAGTACAGTTATATGCTGAGTTCTACAAAAGTGGAATTAGAAAGAGGACAGTACAGTTATATGCTGAGCTGTGAGTACGAAGAGGATGTAAAAGTGACACAGCAGTTCTTTGATGGGCTCCCACAGGTGGCTGCAGGAGCTCAGGTTGAACTAGAGCAACCATTGTCTTTGCAGGAGCTGCACACTGCATTAAAAGGCATGGCCAACGGAAGGGCACCGGGCACTGATGGGCTTCCGTTGACTTACTTAAAGTATTTTTGGGCGATGTTGGGAGAGGATTGGCTAGCAGTAGTTAATGATAGTTTGACGGAGGTTTACTACTGATAAGCTGCAGAAGGGCTGTCCTCATCCTACTGCCAAAAAGGGTGACCCTATGGAGGTGAAGAACTGGATGGGCCCAGCTTAATGGATGAAGAATGGGTGGCTGAACATTTGGAAGTGAGGTCGGAAAGGATTGTCAGACAACTGCTGGGAAGCTGCAGGAAGACTCTGTCAGCAGAAGAGGGATTCAGAGAAAGAGAAGAAGAGCTCAACAGACAAAAGAAAAGGTTACACGATGAAAACATCCCATTTCCAAGACTTGGGATTAAACCTCAGAGTCAAGAAGAAAATGTTTTATTACTGGATTTGAGAGGGTTGGAAAGAGGTGAGTCTGGATAAGGTGAATGGGAAGGATTTGTATAGGGGTGTGTCAAGGTTTTTTGAATAAAAGATTCATTGAAAAATAGATAAGGCTTGGAGGGTAAGATTGGGCCTTGATGACAAGGTAAAGCCAGCATGGAGAACACTGTACAGGGGACTGGTGATATGTAATGGGGGTGTTGATGACAAGGTAAAGCCAGCATGGAGAACACTGTACAAGCCACTGTTACCAAAGGGGACTGGTGATATGTAATGGGGGTGTTGATGACAAGGTAAAGCCAGCATGGAGAACACTGTACAGGGGACTGGTGATATGTAATGGGGGTGTTGATGACAAGGTAAAGCCAGCATGGAGAACACTGTACAAGCCACTGTTACCAAGGGGACTGGTGATATGTAATGGGGGTGTTGATGACAAGGTAAAGCCAGCATGGAGAACACTGTACAAGCCACTGTTACCAAAGGGGACTGGTGATATGTAATGGGGGTGTTGATGACAAGGTAAAGCCAGCATGGAGGAACACTGTACAGGGGACTGGTGATATGTAAT